>NC_074727.1:1757500-1972500 GCF_947242115.1 Biomphalaria glabrata | reverse complement strand
AGATTGTGGACATGTTGCGTGTGGTGTTTGCTCAGAAAAGTCCGTCCAGGAAGCACTTCTATGTAGAACATGTGGACAAATCTGCCATGCCCAATCGGAGAAAGTCTTCGAAATTCTTTTAAACACCATAATGTGGATAGAGAAAGAACTTTTAGATTAGTTACCAACTTAGAAGCATTTATTGTAAACTAAATAAAAATTCATCAGGTTTTGTTAGTCTAGATTTAAATTTAGAATTTTAGTTGCCTTTAAAACTACTTTTGGAGTACTAGATTAAGACTCTCGATCTATTTGAGAAATTCCTACAGATAGAAAAGAAATTAAGAAAATAGAAAAACACACAGAATAAACTAGTAATGAAAGAAAATATTCAATAATTAAAAGTCAATTAACAATAACAGTATAAATAATGAAACAAAAATTAAATAAATAAATAAGTCTAGTATCCCTCATGAATAATTTATTTACTAAGCCCAAAGGTATCCATATAACATAAATGTGATTTTTTAAATCTAGATTTGGCAGCATGGTAGAGTGGTGTTGATGTTTAAGCCGAACTTCTGGCAAGCAGCAGATAGTTTGTCAATCAGGGAGTGTAGCTGAATAACAGAGCGGATGTCCTGGCATCCTGCTCTTTGTAGCACTTCCTCTTTGGTTATCTTATCTTGCCACCTTATTTTAAAGATCCGACTCAGGCATCGGAGGTGGAAGACATTCAGCTTTTTTTCCTGCCATGAGTAGGTTGACCATGTTTCACTTCCGTACAGCAAGGTGCTCAACACACAGGTCCGGTAGACTAGGGCTTTAGTACTGCTAGTCAGCAATATGTTGTCCCAGACTCTTTGTCTGCAACCGTGTCATGGTGGCCATTTCCTTGGCTATCCTGTTGTTTATGTCTTTATCCAGTAGAGTGTTGTTGGATATGATGGAGCCAAGGCAACAAAAGTGATCAACCATTTCTAGTGGTTGGCCATTAATGCTTACTTGAGGTGCAGTGTTTGTGTGTTTGGACAAGTATCTTAGTCTTGCTTTGACTGATGTTTAAGCCTAACTTCTGGAAAGCAGCAATAGTTTGTCAACCAGTTTTGCAGTAGGAAAAAACTTTAATAAGTACATTTTAAAGTGTACATTCTAGATCCCAATCTAGTAGATATTAAGATTTTTTAAAATTTGTTTATCTATTGGATCTAGAATTCTAGACTATCTATAGTTGCATTAACTTTAGTTTAAATCTAATTAGATTTAAAAATAGATCAGTGGATCAGTAGTTTGAATAAAATAATTAGTAGATCTATTAGACTACAAACTAATGTGAATTAAGATGTAGACCTAGATGTTCTATTTTAAATTGAGATCTAATGAGCTACCGGTAGTTTAGATCTAGACCAGAGTCTAATTATAATACTGAAATGTAACCGTTCTAAGCTACACATATATTACAGAAATTGCGTCCTACACATTCTCAATTTAGTCATGCATGTTAATCAATGACTTAAACCCATTATTCATTAGAAAAAGGATGGACAGGCCAACAAGACCTGCACTCATGGTATCAGCTGCCAAAACAGAGCAAACTGTGACAACGGTTTTTTTTCTATACCCATATTTCCTTTTGGCTCGCTCCTTCACTTCTTGAAGTTGTACTGGCTCTGGCTCCTAGCCATCAGCAATGATTGCCAGAGACAGACGGGTACCAAAACTCTCATATTTCAGAATAGATAGAAGAGTGCCATCTTTGAAATTTCATCTTAATTGACACACTTTAAATATATTGTAACATGTATCGTTTTCTATGCCTTCAATCATTATATATTCATATAAATATATTTTTTTTTATTTCTTTACATTAACATAAACCTATAAATTAAATAGGGGGAAAAAATGGATTCAATTTTTTTTTTTAATTTGTTGAATGCTGTTGTTTTTTGTTTGTTTTTGTTTGTATTGTAAGTTTTTGATGGCCCACACGTTGTAAACCCTATGATGGCCCACACACTGTTTACTCTACCATGGCCATCACACTGTTTACCCTATGATGGCCCGCACACTGTTTACCCTATGAAGGCCCACATTCTGGTGACCCTATAATGGCCCACACACTGGTAACCCTATGATGGCTCACACACTGTTAACCCTATGATGGTCAAACACTGTTTACCCTATGAAGGCCCACATTCTGGTTACCCTATAATGGCCCACACACTGGTAACCCTATGATGGCCAACACAATGTTTACCATATAATAGTCAAACACTGTTTACCCTATGATGGCCCACTCACTGATAACCTATGATGGCCCATACACTGTTTTTCCTGTGATGGACCACTCACTATTTCCTCTATGATGGCCCACACACTCTTTACCCTATGTTGGCCTACACATCGTTTACCCTATGATGGCTTACACACTCTTTACCCTATGTTGGCCTACACACTATTTACTCTATGATGGCCCACACACTCTTTACCCTATGTTGGCCTACACACTGTTTACCCTATGTTGGCCTACACACTGTTTACCCTTGATGGCTCACACACTGTTTACCCTATGATGACTCACAAACTGTTATCCCTCTGAAGGCCCACACACTGTTTACCCTATGATGGCCAACACTGTTTACCTTATGATGGCTCACACTGTTTTCCTTATGATGGCTCACACACTCTTTATCCTATGATGGCTCACTCACTATTTACCCTATGATGGCTCACACACTCTTTACTCTATGATTGCTCACCCCTCACACACTCTTTACTCTATGATGGCCTATACACTGTTAACCCGATGATGGCCCACTCACTGTTTACCCCATGATGGCCCACACACTCTTTACTCTATGATTGCCCATACACTGTTTACCGGATGATGGCCCACTCATTGTTTACCCCATGATGGCCCACACTGTTTACCTTATGATGGCTCACACACTCTTTCTCCTGTGATGGCTCACAAACTGTTATCCCTCTGAAGGCCCACACACTGTTTACCCTATGATGACCGACACACTATTTACCCTATGATGGCTTACAAACTGTTATCCCTCTGAAGGCTCACACACTGTTTACCTTATGATGGCCCACAATGTTTACCTTATGATGGCTCACACACTCTTTATCCTGTGATGGCTCACACAGTATTTACCCTATGATGGTACACACACTATTTACCCTATGATGGCTCACAAACTGTTATCCCTCTGAAGGCCCACACACTGTTTACCCTATGATGGCTCAAACACTATTTACCCTATGATGGCTCACAAACTGTTATCTCTCTGAAGGCCCACACACTGTTTACCCTATGATGGCTCAAACACTGTTTACCCTATGATGGCTAAAACACTGTTTACCCTATGAAGGCTCACAAACTGTTATCCCTCTGAATGCCCACACACTGTTTACACTATGATGGCTCACACACTATTTACCCACTGAATGCCCACACACTGTTAACCCTATGATGGCACACACACTATTTACCCTATGATGGTACACACACTATTTACCCTATGATGGTACACACACTATTTACCCTATGATGGTACTCACACTATTTACCCTATGATGGCTCACACACTATTTACCCTATGATGGCTCACACACTATTTACCCTCTGAATGCCCACACACTGTTTACCTTATGATGGCTCACACACTATTTACCCTCTGAATGCCCACACACTATTTACCCTATGATGGTACACACACTGTTTACCCTATGATGGCTCACACACTATTTACCCTATGATGGCCCACACACTATTTACCCTATGATGGCCCACACACTATTTACCCTATGATGGCTCACTCACTATTTACCCTATGATGGCTCACACACTATTTACCCTATGATGGCTCACACACTATTTACCCTATGATGGCTCACACACTATTTACCCTATGATGGCTCACACACTATTTACCCTATGGAGGCTCACACACTATTTACCCTATGATGGCTCACACACTATTTACCCTATGATGGCTCACACACTATTTACCCTACGATGGCTCACACACTATTTACCCTATGATGGCTCACACACTATTTACCCTATGATGGCCCACACACTATTTACCCTATGATGGCCCACACACTATTTACCCTATGATGGCTCACTCACCATTTACCCTATGATGGCTCACACACTATTTACCCTATGATGGCCCACACAATGTTTACCATATGATGACCGTTAAGATTATACTCAAAATCTTTCATCTGCCACCTTAAAATGTCATCTGTTGAATATCTTGGTTATCTATAATCTATGCACATTATGAGGTCATCTACTGATAACCCAAGATGTGTTACCAAATGTATAGATGAATGAGGAACTGACCATTTAAAGTATTACATTTACACATGCGTTGCGTGTGATTAACATAAATGGCTCTGTAAGTGTAGCATTCTTTAGTAAGCTATATCACCATGAAGGAAATGTCACTTTCCTTGACCCTTCTTTGTACTCTCGAAGAATGTTACACTCATTAAAAGAGTGCAGACTTCATATTTGTTTATTATTGTAAAAAAATGGTGATCGATCTGATTACAAACTCAAAGCTCACACCTTTTTGGACAGACATGCTAATAATTGTATTGGCGAGGTAAATCTAGGGAAGTGTATACATATATATATTGTTTGTTTCAATTTAGAGTGGCGACCTATAAAGGGAACTAATTCAGATTATACCATCACTTCAGTCAAAAACAATTTCTTTCCTTTGTTTGAGATACCAAACAAAATAATTAATTACCAAATAGTTTATTAACTAATTGGTTATTGTTTTAAATGGATTCTTGTGTTAGTATGTAAGCTTTGTAAAAGTGAGTGCACATCTCTTTACTCTAGAGAAAACGCAACCAAAAACAACAACCAACACCCTACCCAGACCAGGTCAGCTCTCAAACTAGCAAACTGACCACTGGCTAAACTTGTTACCCTCCCCCTTTCCTTTAAATAACCCATGTTAAGAACTTGACTCACAACAACTAAATAAACATACACACACTCTCGAGGTGCGGCGGCTAAGCGGTAAAGCCAGGTTCCGGGGTTTGAATCATGGTGAAGACTGGGATTTTAAATTTCAGGATCTTCGGGCGCCTCTGAGTCCACCCAGCTCTGATGGGTACCTGACGTTTGTTTGGGGAAAAGTAAAGACGGTTGGTCGTTGTGCAGGCCACATGACACCCTCGTTAACCGTAGGACACGGAATCAGATGAACTGCCGTAAAGACCTAAAGGTCTGTAAGGGGACCTTTACTTTTTTTACTTTTACATTCACTCTCAACATGTTACATACACCATGCTTAAGACCGTTCAAACATTTACAGAACACAAATACTGTGAGAATGTAGTAAGACAGACGTTTCACACTAACCTAATAATGAATACGGCGGGTAACAGTTACTCACAAAACCATGCACTAATTTTTTTTTTTTTTTTTTTTTTTGTATTTATTCATTTTATTCATGTATATTTTTCTTACATAAAATTATCAGTCACCATTTTTCAACCATAGCACAAAACAAAATACTTTACTAAAAAAAAAAAAGAGTAGCAATAAATAATAATGTAATGGTTCATTTGAAATGCGCTAAGGGATCAACTCACATACTTAGACAACGCGACAGCTGGAGGTCACTTACAAAGGCCGCGGGATACTCATTTGAGATCAAACGAAAATCCGATGCCAAGGACATCGGATTTCTCGGAAGTCCGCAAACAAAGTTTTTCAATAAGTGTAAGGCTTATCTCCTCGGGATGTGGTGGAATCTAAAAAATAAATACGCGGCAGCCATTCCATATACACGCTATAAATTACTTTTTTTATTGTTTTTTTATTATTATTATTTTGATCATGATTATAATTACTATTGGGATTATTGTAAATGTCAAAATATTGTAAACGCTTGCTTCTATCGTTTTTTGTCTCTTCTTCCTTTTTCTCTTTCTTTCTTTCTCTCTTTCCTCACCCTCTCTTTTTCTCTCTCTCTCTTTTTCCATCTCTATTTCTATCTCAATCTCTCTTTCAGTCTCTTTCTTTGTCTGTTTTCTCTCTTTCTTTCTCTTTTACTTTTTCTATATCACTATCCATCTTTTTTTTTTCTTTCTATTTTTCTCTATCCCTCTCTCATTATCAATCTCTTTTTAAGTCTCTTTCTTTCTCTCAGTTTTTTTTTTTTTTCATTTGTTCGTGTGTTTGTTCTATAATGATAGTTTTTTGTTTGTTTTTGTTTATTCGTGTGTTTGTTCACTATGGATTGCTGTATTTTGTTTGTGTGTTTAGTTGTTGTTTTGTATATCTTTATTCGTTTTTGTTCGCCTGTGATGTTTATTGTTTATTTTATTTTTAATTATCTGCACTTAACACGCACCATGCATATGTGCTAACAAAGTCAAAACAGATCCGGACCTAAATCTTTTTTCCCTACACTAGGCCACAAACTTTTCACTAAACGTAGACAGTTTTTCTCCACAAGATACGATCCATTCGCCACACTAAGACACGACACCTAAACTAACCACATGAGGCAAGCACCACATCAAGACGTTAGACGCATCCCCCCAAAAGCCCCTCCCAAAATTAGTGCTAGGACCACGGGTGGAGTGGGGGAGATGGGGAGCTAAAGTTTAATGGTCTGGTGGGACCTGGGATGAACCATAAGGGCTTTTTGTTAGCTCTGAGGGAGGCAGTGGAGCATAAAGACTATAGTCCAACAGCCCCAAATTAGTGCTAGGACCGCGGGAGGGTGTGGGGGAGCTCGGGAGTTAAAGAATAATGTCCTGCTGGGACGTGGGATAAAACATAAGGGGCTTTTACGTTAGCTCTGGGGGAGGGAGTGGAGAAACGGTAAGGGGGTCTAGTTTTAGCTATCCTAGAGTCAGCCCAAACTCTAAAGGGCAACTAGCCCATAGGTGCCATTTCTTTCTACAGGACAATGTCGCAGACAAACGATCTCGGTTTTTTTGTCTACCAATGTGTAAATGGTAATTTACATCTTGTAAAAAAACGAGGGTCAGAATTCTGGCCTAGTGAAGATCGATATTCATTTTAAAAAAAAAGCGTAAATCAAGTGTAGTTGTATCACTAGCTTGGATCAGTCATTTAATTTCATTTGTGGTAGATCTAGATTCTAGACTAACATGGCCTAATTAAATAGCTTTCCCACTTAAACATCTTAATAATGTAGTAGTTATTTCCTTTTTTTTTCTATTTTAAACGAAATTGACCATAGAAAATTATGATGCAATGAAATATCCACTCTCTCTCTCACTCTCTCAATCTATGTTTCTCTTTTTTCTCTCCCTCATTTTTCTCTTGCTTTCTTTATTTTACTTTCTCTCTTTCTCTATGGCTTTTTCTGTCTCTTTCTCTCTTTCCTCACCCCTCTCTTTTTCTTTCTCTCTCTTTCTCCTTAATACTTTTTGTCCATCTCTATTTCTATTTTATATTTCTATTCTCTATTTCTCTCTCGTCCTCAATCTCTCTTTCTGTCGCTCTATTCCTTTGTCTCTTTTTCTCTCTTTCTTTCTCTTTTACTTTTTCTATATGACTGTCTTTTTTTTCTTTCCTTGTCACTCTTGTTTATCTTTCTATTTTTCTATATTTCTCTCTCCCAGTATCAATCTCTTTTTCAGTCTCTTTCTTTCTCTTTTTTCTATCTCTCTCTTTCTTTCTTTTTCTATCTCTTTTTTTCTTTCTTTCTCTTTTTCTATCTCTTTCTTTCTTTCTCTTTTTCTATCTCTCTCTTTCTTTCTTTTTCTTTTTCTATCTCTTTCTTTCTTTTTCTTTTTCTATCTCTTTCTTTCTTTTTCTTTTTCTATCTCTCTCTTTCTTTCTTTTTCTATCTCTCTCTTTCTTTCTTTCTCTTTTTCTATCTCTCTCTTTCTTTCTTTCCTTTTTTCTATCTCTCTCTCTTTCTTTCTTTTTCTATCTCTCTCTTTTTTTCTTTCTCTTTTTCTATCTCTCTCTTTTTTCCTTTTTCTATCTCTCTCTTTTTTTTTTCTTTCTCTTTTTCTCTCTCTTTCTTTCTTTCTCTTTTTCTATCTCTCTCTTTCTTTCTCTTTTTCTATCTCTCTCTTTCTTTCTTTTTCTATCTCTCTCTTTCTTTCTCTTTTTCTATCTCTCTCTTTCTTTCTTTTTCTATCTCTCTCTTTCTTTCTTTCTTTTTCTATCTCTCTCTTTCTTTCTTTTTCTATCTCTCTCTTTCTTTCCCCTCTCTCTACTTCTCTTTTTTTTTTGTTTATATCTTTCTCTATTTTTCTTTCCCATTATCTCTTTTTCTTTTTTTTTCTTTCTCTTTCTCTCCTTCTCTTATGAAAAGAACAAAATCTCTACAGTTATTGATCATTATTGAGATTTATTTTCAGACATTTGTTCTGTTTATATTACAAATAATGTCTCTTTCTCTCTTTCCTCCCCCCTCTCTTTTTTTTTTCTCTCTCTCTCTCTAGGACAATGTCACAGACTAAGGATCTCCGTTTTTTTTCGGCCAATTGTGTAAATGACAACATACATCCTGTCAAAAAACGAGAGCCAGCATTTTCGCCAAATGAGGATCGATATTCTATTTGTTTTTAAATGCTTTAGTGTAGTTGTATCACTAGTTTGGATCAGTCATTTAATTTGTAATCGATCTAGACCAGGGGTTCTCAGCCTGTGGGTCGCGACCCCCTTGGGGGTCGATTGACCATTTGCCAGGGGTCGCCTAAGACCATCGAAAATATGGATTGATATTGTCTACTATTCTATTGCTGTATGTGTGTGTGTGTGGGGAGGGGGGTCGCGGCATAGTTTGGGGTTGTAAAAAGGGGTCGCCGAGCTTAAAAGGTTGAGAACCGCTGATCTAGACTAACATGGCTTATTCAATTAAAAAAAAGGTTCCCACCTATGGATTCAATAATGTAGTAGTTTTCTTTTCTTCTATCTTAAACGTAATAATTAATTATCATTCATGAATTGACTAATTAGTTATTTTTAGCGCTCCCGAAAGGGGAAAAAACGCTATTTTGTTTTATGTGGAATATTTGTCTGTCCGTCCGTCCCGTTTAGATCTCGTAAACTAGAAAAGATGGAAAATGCGACATCATAATATTTTAGACCATTCAAAGTTCTGATGGAACGGCTACTTTTTCTTTTCTGAAAGCGAAAAATCTAATTTTTTAAATCACTTATGCAAGCAGTTTTTTTTCATAAAAATACACCACTTTTACAACTATTCACTATTAATAGTAAAAAAACTCAATAGGCTCCTTAATAGTTATACGAAAACATATGCAAACGGTTTTAGATTTTGTCTTTTTTTTTATTTTACATTTTTATTTTATTATTGCTAAGTTAAGTAAGTTCTGTTATACAAACTACTTCATTTACAAAAAAAAAATGTTTACTTTGTTTAAGAGAAAAAAATCTATTTAGTATGCCTACAAGTTGGACATAATTAAAAACAACAATTAATAAGTAGATTTTCATATTATCGCGTGAACAGTACGGACATTTCAACACAAGAGAAACTGAACTAAACGATATTCTTTTTTTCGGAAATGTTTTTTTCTTTCGAGAAGAAAGATTGTCCCTTTACAAAAATATTAGAGCCATTACATGTTCATTATAAGACATTAGGCCAGGTTCACATTCACTTTTACCTATCCTTAGGTCTGTGGACCGCTGGGGCACCACACAAGATCCGTCAACCTTCTTTCTCCATTCTTCTCTGTCATTTGTCTTTGATAGAATTTCCTTCTGATGCTCTTTCTGAAAATATCCTTCCTGGGTGGTCCACTTCGGGGGCCGATTTTGAGTTTGTCTTTACACAAACTGTCTTTGTAACCTTGTTTTTAAATTGGTTCGTGCTTCAAGAAAAAGGTTCAAGTAAAAATTGTGCGAAATTTCAACTTTATCGAAAACTTTTTTACTAGACAGACAGGCAGACAGACCGGTTGTGTTTATATAAGCTTTGTAAAACTGGACCTTGATGGATTTTCACAAGCTTCACTAACGCTAGCATCACCTGATGGACTTGGTTGCTCTAGTATCACACAGGACTCAGCACCAGACTGTTCTGACTCCCATGAAGCGGATTTCTTGGAAGTCCGCCAACAATGTATTCCACTTAGCGTAAAGTTTATCTACTCGGGGAGTGGTGGGATTTAAAAATAAATACGAGGCAGACATTTCATAACTACTATACAATTTATTTTTCTTATTGTTATTTCAATTGTTATTTTGATCATAAGTATAGGTGTAATTATTGTAAATGTCAAAATATTTTATTTATAATCTGCTGTCGTTTTTTTTTTTTTAATTTTTTGTTTGTTTGTACGTTTTGCCCGTTCTATATCTAGATTTTAATATTTTGTTTATTGTTTGTTTGTTTGTTAACTATGATTGCTATTTTTTGTTTGTTTGTTTGTATGTTTTGCCCGTCTTTATCTAGATTTTAATATTTTGTTTATTGTTTGTTCACTATTGATTGCTATTTTTTGTTTGTTTGTTATTTTTTGTTTATCTTTATCTTTCAGCAACAAGCATATGTGCTAACACAGACGAAACAGCTCCGGACCTAATGTTTCCCTACACTAGGCCACAAACTATTCACTAAACGTAGACAGTTTTTCTCCACAAGATACGATCCATTCGCCACACTAAGACACGACGCCTAAACTAACCACATGAGGCAAGCACCACATCAACACGTTAGACGCATCCCCCCCAAAAGCCCCTCCCAACATTAGTGCTAGGACCACGGTTTGGGTGGGGGAGCTGGTGAGTTAAAGTTTAACGGCCTGGTGGGACCTGGGGATGAACCATATGGGCTTTTAAATGTTAGCCCCCGAGGGAGGCAGTGGAGACTTAATGATGATAGTCCAACAGCCCCAAATTAGTGCTAGGACCGCGGGAGGGTGTGGGGGAGCTCGGGAGTTAAAGAATGATGTCCTGCTGGGACGTGGGATAAAACATAAGGGGCTTTTACGCTAGCTCTGGGGGAGGCAGTGGAGAAACGGTAATGGGATTTAGTTTTAGCTATCCTAGAGTCAGCCCAAACTCTAATGAGCGACAATTTTAAACGAAATTGACCATGTAAAATTATGATGCAACGACATATTCACTCTCTCTCTCTCACTCTCTTAATCTATCTTTCTCTTTTTTCTCTCCCACGTTTTTTTCTCTTGTTTCCTTTATTTTACTTTCTCTCTTTCTCTATGGCTTTTTCTGTCTCTTTCTCTCTTTCCTCACCCCTCTCTTTTTCTTTCTCTCTCTTTCTCCTTAATACTTTTTGTCCATCTCTATTTCTATTTTATATTTCTATTCTCTATTTTTCTCTCGTCCTCAATCTCTCTTTCTGTCGCTCTATTCCTTTGTCTCTTTTTCTCTCTTTCTTTCTCTTTTACTTTTTCTATATGACTGTCTTTTTTTTCTTTCCTCGTCACTCTTGTTTCTCTTTCTATTTTTCTCTATTTCTCTCTCTCTCATTATCAATCTCTTTTTCTGTCTCTTTCTTTCTCTCCGTTTCTATTGTTTTTCTTTTTCTTTTTTTCTTTCGTTCTCTCTCTCTTTCTTTATTTCTTTTTCATTCTCTCTCTTTCTTTATTTCTTTGTCATTCTCTCTCTTTCTTTATTTCTTTGTCATTCTCTCTCTTTCTTTATTTCTTTGTCATTCTCTCTCTTTCTTTATTTCTTTGTCATTCTCTCTCTTTCTTTATTTCTTTGTCATTCTCTATCTTTCTTTATTTCTTTGTCATTCTCTCTATTTCTTTATTTCTTTGTCCTTCTCTCTCTTTCTTTATTTCTTTGTCATTCTCTCTATTTCTTTATTTCTTTGTCATTCTCTCTCTTTCTTTATTTCTTTGTCATTCTCTCTCTTTCTTTGTTTCTTTGTCATTCTCTCTATTTCTTTATTTCTTTGTCCTTCTCTGTCTTTCTTTATTTCTTTGTCATTCCCTCTATTTCTTTATTTCTTTGTCATTCTCTCTCTTTCTTTATTTCTTTGTCATTCTCTCTCTTTCTTTTTTTCTTTGTCCTTCTCTCTCTTTCTTTATTTCTTTGTCATTCTCATTCTTTCTTTATTTCTTTGTCATTCTCTCTCTTTCTTTATTTCTTTGTCATTCTCTCTATTTCTTTATTTCTTTGTCATTCTCTCTCTTTCTTTATTTCTTTGTCATTCTCTCTATTTCTTTATTTCTTTGTCATTCTCTCTCTTTCTTTATTTCTTTGTCATTCTCTCTCTTTCTTTATTTCTTTGTCATTCTCTCTCTCTCTTTATTTCTTTGTCAATCTCTCTCTCTCTTTATTTCTTTCTCATTCTCTCTCTCTCTTTATTTCTTTGTCATTCTCTCTCTTTCTTTATTTCTTTGTCATTCTCTCTCTTTCTTTATTTCTTTGTCATTCTCTCTCTTTCTTTTTTTCTATGTCTCTCTTTCTTTCCCCTCTCTCTACCTCTCTTTTTATCTCTTTCTCTCTTTTTCTTTCCCATTATCTCTTTCTCTTTTTTTTTCTTTCTCTTTCTCTCCTTCTCTTAATAAAAGAACAAAATCTCTACAGCTATTGATCATTATTGAGATTTATTTCCAGACATTTGTTCTGTTTATATTACAAAAAATGTCCATATTTGTCATTATGTTATCATTTACAGCATTAATTGAAATGTGTAGTAGACATAATCCAGAATATAGCGAGGAGATATGTACAAATCTACTATCACCTATATAGGCTATATATACACATCTACTGTCACCTATATGTCCATGCTGAACAAGATTATGTTTACCAGTGGCGTAGCTATGAATAGAAGAGCCTGGGGACTTGCCCTCTTCTTGGGGCCCCTGTATTAGAAATCATGGCATTAGATAAATCTACTTTATAGATATATAACTTAATAACATGTAACTCGGGTTACTCCCTGAGAGTAACCCCGCATGAACTGAGATAATTAATATGTGTGCAATATATGCAACAGGGTTATAACCAATTTAGAAACATGAATAGCAAGATTAAATAACTGGGCCTTGCACATAAAAACGCTGCAATAAATTGAAACACAAACACTCCTCTCCACCATGGCTACGCCCCTGATGTCTACCTCTCAGCTACTTTTTGACCGTGTCTCTGGCATCTAAAAAGTGCCAGACGGAGGCGAAGAGAAACGTGAATTGTCCGATGAGGAAGAGGCTGAATGACCAGCCGAGACTAAATTTAAATTTTGGAAGGTAGAGATGCATCAAACTGATTCCCTTACCAGCAACCACGCTCAACCCTACAAGTCCAACCACAGCTGAAACAAGACAAACATTTTTTTTTAAATATTTTTTTTTAAATACAATACGCCTCATATTTAACTTAAAAAAAAACAACAACTAATAAGTGTAAAGATTTTTGGATCATTTTAGGTCTTGAACCCGGACACTGTCAGCTGCTAAAACGTACGTACTTTTTTTACTTGGCCAGTGAAGATGGCAAACTTGGGCGACTATTTATTGCAAAGTTCATTATATGGACAGACTTAACACTAGACTTAAAGTTCTGATTAAGAACTACTAAGATCTAGTCCAGATCTACCACTAGATCTAAAATCTAGATGTAATCGTAATTAGATTTACGTCAAGGTATAAAGCGACGCTTATAAACTTCAATAATATTGAAGCAGCTTTAAAAATATTAAGTTATCGCATAATTACGGTAACAAGGCTCTCTACGCCTTGCTGGCTCTAGACCTTGATATAGCCTCCAGCCAAATTAAATTTTGTAAAATGTTTTCAGATGTTCCTTCAGAGTTGAAGATATTTTACTTCCTAGTCCAAACCTCCCGCAGGACGACGGGGGATGGGAGCGGGCAGGATTTGAACCCTCGACCATCGATAAATCCGAACGACAGTCCAGCGCACAAACCGCACGACCAGGCAGCCATTTACATTTATTTATTTGTTTTTCAATTAGATTGGTCAAACTAGAATTTTTCCCCGTGTGGCCTAAGCGCTGGTTAATTCTTTTTCAAGCGATAAACATCAACTGTTAATTCAGAGAGCCGTATTTGAGATCAGCTGTCCAGGTTCCTGTTTCCGGGTTCCACGACGGTTCGAGCTAGTAAAAAAGAAAATAAAATACTAATAGTTTTAAATCAATACAATTTATATTGTATAAGTAATAATTATGAATCTAAGGGAAAGTTGATTCTCGTTCGATATGCATGGTGACAATACAATACAATACGCAAAACTGAAGGGTTTCTTATCAGGGCTTTTGAAAGAGATGATTTAAACCTTTCAAGCCCTCAGTCAAATAGAGCATGATAATCATGTTGATGGCAATGATGATTGATTGACGGATGATGATTGATTGAGGGATGATGGATGATGATGACTATATTGTTGATGAATGATGATGATGACGATGATAATGATGATAAGGGGGATGCACAATGAAATTTCAATTTTTGTAATTTACAGATAAATAGAAAAGCTTTATGCATGACTTGATAGAACATATAGAGACATGAGTAACCATACACATTTTATGAGTGTAGCCTTTTGGGTTGCTATGAAAATGGCGGCCATCTTGAAAATAAACAATGTTTACAAAATTCTTAAAATATTCTAAAGTACTCAAATTTTTTTTAATTTTTTGATTGCACCTGATAGATATTTGAATCCCATAGGTAACTGGCTAATTTTGTTTTGAAAATTATTACTGGTTTAATTTTTATGAATTTTTTAAATTTTTATTTTTTTCCGACCCCATTTTTCATCTGAGGTCACATCATTATTTTTATTTTTTAATGAAATTTATTATACATATTGAAAATTTTTGCAGCCTATTACCTATGATATACTATCAATAAACTACATGTGAAAAATTATTAGTCTAACTTGTACAGAACTAAAGATTTTGAGATTCTTGTGGACAACATGCACTTAAAAATACATTTTGAGAAAAACGCATTTAAAGTTTTTAAAATGATCTAAAATATTTATTGTAACCATAAAAATGAAAAAAAAGGGAATATTTACATAAAACAACATAATAGATAATAAAAAAAACAAAAAACTATTCATTAAAATGGCCTGATTGATAGGTTGGACCTTCTAGAACCTCTGCCCGGTGCTCATGCTCAATTCTTCGTTTTTTCAAGTTTTTTCTCCTGGACACTAATGCGATTGATTTTCTTTTTCTAACAAGCTGTAGTTTGACATTTTGCTTTTTCTCACTAGAAGAAATGTTCTTTAGTGTCCAGGGAATGCCTAATATGTCAAAAACTGATCTGATGCCAACAGGTCCATTATTGAAGGCTAAAACAGCAAGGTATGTCGCAGCCCTTACTGTTTTTAATGATGCGAATTCTGTTTTGGGGCATCTTTGCCAAATAAGGGAATGAAAAGATTCATTGGCGTTTTGTGTTCCCATTCTAGAACATCTTTTTAACAGATCTGTGTCTGTTAGTCTTTTAATTATAGGAAATAACAGTTTACCTATTTCTGATGTGATGGTCTGGTTGTGTTTTTTATATAGTGCCTCTGATCTCTTAAAGTGACACCAAGATGTAGCGCCATCAGGACACAACCTGTGGTTATGATCTAGGTCTGAGCTCATCATATGAAAAAATGAGCCCATAACAGCCAGCTTCATTTTTTGAATGTCGGGAGCATTTTGGCGCAGAGCTTTGGAATAGTAATTTGTAATTTTTTCAATTTTTGGCTTTGTAAGCCTATAATTTAGTTCTTTTTTGTTAGACATTTTTAAATTGTTCAAAGCATTAAACATTCTTTTTGAGATGTGGTTAATGCAGTCCTCTTTTAAGATTTCTACATCATATCCTGAGTTGGTAATGGCAGATGAATGCGATTTACTATCGCCATCACACAGCATCGTGCCATAAACAAGTTTTCTGGATGCCACAGAGCGCGAAAAGATTTTGGATGCTGCTGCGGCCTCCATTGCATTTGCTGAGCCACTGAAGTTTTTTTGACACATATGCTTAGAGGCATCAAAGTTTAGTTCTGCAGAGTTTGAATCACAAACATGGCAATAATTTGATAGGACTTCGGTGTCGATGACGAGTCCAGTATCAAAATCAATAACTGTGCCAATTCCTGAATGAGATGAGTGGCCCCTTTTATGCCAAGTCCCATCGAAAGAAATTGTAATAACAGGACAGCCTGTTGAACTTATTCTTTCATCTGTAGTTAGAGGTTGTGAAATGTTTCTTCCATGCACAACAGCAGATGCCCTAATCATACATTCTTCACCAGCTTCAATTATAGCAGTATTGACTATGTTAGCTAGATTGTTATAAGTATTTCTGTGCATGCAGGGCATACTCATAAGTCCACAAAACCTATCAAATTTAGAATGCGAGATTCCAGATTCTTTTAATGCAGCGACAGCGCGGACATTAATATCCAGATGAACATCATTACTTTTTTTTGAGGTCCAGTCGGACCACAAATATGTTTCACAATTTAGGCATTTGATTTTAATCAAATGAGCCATGCCTTTTGATTGTGTGATGCACATAGTTAATTTGTTGTCAAAGCAATGTGGACAGCACAACAAGGAGACCATTGTGGTCAATTGCATTGAATTCATCATGACGTATATGAAATCTTCAGGCAGCCTCATATTGGTGTTATCAGCGTTAGTAACTGCAGTTAGGGATATTTTTCGCTCAGCTGCACTTGCAGGCTGTGTTGTTGCTGCTTCAGATCCAGCTGTATCCAA
Organism: Biomphalaria glabrata; assembly: GCF_947242115.1. Lineage (NCBI taxonomy): Eukaryota > Metazoa > Mollusca > Gastropoda > Planorbidae > Biomphalaria > Biomphalaria glabrata. The sequence goes on along the minus strand of NC_074727.1, from coordinate 1,955,786 downwards.
AACAGAGCTGCAAACAAATAAAAAATAAATTAGAGGGTCTTTAAAAAAAAATTCAATAGTATGAAAGTACACGTCACATCTATCACAACATGAAGATTATTTTAAATTTTATAATGCATTTTAGAAATCATATATTGTATTAATCATAAAAAGTAAAGAATGTATAGAGACATGTTACATGTAATGTAGATCTATATATGACAATATGTACTAGATCTAAAAAAACAACAACTAAGACCAAGACTTGAGTTGAAGTTGAAGTCCTACAATACTGTTCAATACATCATCATACATGATAATCTAATCTCTAGAGATTATCTAGTTCTAATGTGATCTATGCTCCTAATATAGACTAGATCTATAAAAGGATAGATCTCTATGTTTGCAATCATTTTCATGATATTTATTTAATGTCTATAGAATCTAGATTCTAGATCTAGATGTGATTCATTGGATAAACACGTTGACGTTGTCGAACTCAAAGAGCCAAGGTTTCATTATTTTATGTGTCAGCACACGCTTGTCTAGTAAATAAAAAAAAAAGCAAACTCTAGATCTAGACTTACCTTTGTAATTGTGCATTTGTCTTTGAAGCATGTCGTCCTCTGGGCTTACAGTAACGTTTTTTCTTTCCAAACATATAACCTTTTGTTGGCATTTCTGAGTTTCAATAATGAATCGATTGTTGATGTGAAGGAAGTTTACAGAAGAAGGACCGGTTCACGTCATGTGCGCATGCGTGCATACTTTGTTGTTACGGAAGCTTTTTCAGTGCGCATGCGTGTTTGTACAGTAACCAGAGAAGCTTTGATGGTGCGCATGCGTAAATATGGCTTTGTGGGTGTGTATATGAGGATATAGGGGAAAAAAAGAGGTAGTGACGTATTTTGAAAGTTTATTGCAGTACTATTTATTTATAGAATGAGAAACCATGCACATAATCGGAACTAGAAAAGTAGACCTTTGTATCGATACCATCTGTTAGGGATGAGAGCGTACATTAGCTTATCAACTATAGCTTACAAAATGTTGATTTTTCACCAAAACATCAAAATTTTGCTTATATATCTACATTTAAAATACAAAATTGATGTATAAAACGTATTTTTTTTAGTATTCTGATAGGGAATTCGTATTCTAGACATTTTAAACTATTAAAATCAATTAATTTTAAAATATCGATATTTTTGACCTAAATCTATGTTTTCTCAATGTGAATAATTAGCATAAGTGTAAACATTTAAATGCATGATAGTTACTGGTTTTAATGACACACAGTAAAAAAACAACAAAAAGAATGGGCTGCGCTGAAAACCAAACGTCAACAGCTAAAACGCACATTGCGAATAGGGCTAGCCACTGGGCCGGCCTTAGGCATAGGCAATTAGGCAGCCGATTGACAGGGTGCTCGCACAAATATTTTTTTTTGTCAGTGAGAGAAAATTACGAAACATGGATCAAATCTCAAGCATAACTCTCTTGCTCCATGCCTACTAGCCTAGCTCCATGTCTACTAGCCTAGCTCCACGTCTACTAGCCTAGCTCCATGTCTACTAGCCTAGCTCCATGTCTACTAGCCTATCTCCATGTATACTAGCCTAGCTCCATGCCTACTAGCCTAGCTCCATGCCTACTAGCCTAGCTCCATGTCTACTAGCCTAGCTCCATGCCTACTAGCCTAGATCCATGTCTACTAGCCTAGCTCCATGTCTACTAGCCTATCTCCATGTCTACTAACCTAGCTCCATGCCTACTAGCCTATCTCCATGTCTACTAGCCTATCTCCATGTCTACTAGCCTAGCTCCATGTCTACTAGCCTAGCTCCATGTCTACTAGCCTAGCTCCATGTCTACTAGCCTAGCTCCATGTCTACTAGCCTATCTCCACGTCTACTAGCCTAGCTCCATGTCTACTAGCCTAGCTCCATGTCTACTAGCCTAGCTCCATGTCTACTAGCCTAGCTCCATGTCTACTAGCCTATCTCCACGTCTACTAACCTAGCTCCATGCCTACTAGCCTATCTCCATGTCTACTAGCCTATCTCCATGTCTACTAGCCTAGCTCCATGTCTACTAGCCTAGCTCCATGTCTACTAGCCTAGCTCCATGTCTACTAGCCTAGCTCCATGTCTACTAGCCTATCTCCACGTCTACTAGCCTAGCTCCATGTCTACTAGCCTATCTCCATGTCTACTAGCCTAGCTCCATGTCTACTAGCCTAGCTACATGTCTACTAGCCTAGCTCCATGTCTACTAGCCTAGCTCCATGTCTACTAGCCTAGCTCCATGTCTACTAGCCTATCTCCATGTCTACTAACCTAGCTCCATGCCTACTAGCCTATCTCCATGTCTACTAGCCTAGCTCCATGTCTACTAGCCTATCTCCATGTCTACTAGCCTAGCTCCATGTCTACTAGCCTAGCTCCATGTCTACTAGCCTAGCTCCATGTCTACTAGCCTAGCTCCATGCCTACTAGCCTAGCTCCATGCCTACTAGCCTAGCTCCATGTCTACTAGCCTAGCTCCATGTCTACTAGCCTAGCTCCATGTCTACTAGCCTAGCTCCATGCCTACTAGCCTAGCTCCATGTCTAATAGCCTATCTCCATGCCCACTAGCTTAGCTCCATGCCTACTAGCCTAGCTCCATGCCTACTAGCCTAGCTCCATGTCTAATAGCCTAGCTCCATGCCTACTAGCCTAGCTCCATGTCTACTAGCCTAGCTCCATGTCTACTAGCCTAGCTCCATGTCTAAAAGCCTAGCTCCATGCCTACTAGCCTAGCTCCATGCCTACTAGCCTAGCTCCATGCCTACTAGCCTAGCTCCATGTCTACTAGCCTAGCTCCATGTCTACTAGCCTAGCTCCATGTCTAATAGCCTAGCTCCATGCCTACTAGCCTAGCTCCATGTCTACTAGCCTAGCTCCATGTCTACTAGCCTAGATCCATGTCTAATAGCCTAGCTCCATGCCTACTAGCCTAGCTCCATGCCTACTAGCCTAGCTCCATGCCTACTATCCTAGCTCCATGTCTACTAGCCTAGATCCATGTCTAATAGCCTAGCTCCATGCCTACTAGCCTAGCTCCATGCCTACTAGCCTAGCACCATGTCTACTAGCCTAGCTCAAGGTCTCTACTCCGGTTCAGAGTTTATTTGCGAATGTTTAGATCTATTTGTTTGACTGCATATGTTAGATGACCTTTGTTTCTTCCTTTTGGTGAAATGTCGAAAGGTTATTTCTAGTCACGTGATCATGAATCGTCAATGAAGCCTATTTATTTCTATAGGCACTATATGAATTGAACTCATTTCTGATTTAGATGTAGATACAGTACGGTTGATAATTTTTTGCGTATTTTTCAGTTGTAATTTTTTTTTCTATTTCTTTTTGGGCCTACCCTATTTGCTTCGTCTAACCCTAACCCTAACCTATTCGCTTCGTCTAAGCCAGCATAGGGCATCCAATTTTCTTATGCCGGTCCTGCTGGCCATTACAAAAAAAAAAACATGTAGAAAATGGACGTTTCATGCATCAAGGCAGTCCAATCCGCTGGTACACAGACTCTTGGTGAATATGCAAATTGATGTTTTGAAGTTAATATAAAGTTTGGTATAACTTTAAGGACATTTTTTAACATCGGTTTAGAAAAACCAAATTCTACTTTAGTATCATCCACTGTAGCTTCTTTGCGCCATGGTTGCTACGCCATATACTGTGGGCCAATAATGGTCGTGGGCCCGGGTTCATTGAACCCCATTCTCGCCATGAATACTACGCCACTGAGTAGCAGTAGTATCAATAGGCGTATCTGTAAGAACTACTTCACTAGGGAGGGTAGTTGCAGAGTACAAGTATGGTCAGTAGTCGTACATGTAGTGTAAGGGTAGGCAGACAAACGATCAGGGGCCGCAAAGAAAACAGACAATTTAGGACACATCTTTCATGCATCTTATCAACTGAGGTCCGTGCCTCATATTGATTAAATTTACTTTAAAATTACAATCAAGGGGAACTATTACTATAGATGTAAAGAGTCTAGCAAGGGAAGTAACAGGTATAATTTTTAACAGTACAATAAAACATTATAGCTCGACGTACAATGCAAGCGTTGTCAAATGGGGATATCAAAACTAGTTAATCATTAAAGTGTCAATTGCTACACAGCATGTGAGAAATATTGTTACAAGCAGTCGCGGCCCTAGAGAGTCGCCAGTGGGGCTACCGCGCCTAAAAGTGGATGGGAAGGGCTTTATTAAAGATTTCCTTGTCACCTTCAGCTCGCAATCCACATAAGGTCTCATGACCTAGAACTTGTTACTCGATATTTTAGAAGCCTTTTCGCATCTATATTTCAGTTCGGCTTCCATATTTACAAAATCCCATGACCTGTCCATTCTACGAGGCTATCATTTTTCAACAGTTCTCATTGACATCAATTAAAAACAAGTAGCCGGAAGCGACTAATTAACATACATGACGTGCGAGTTGTCTGTTACTTAAGCTACTATACTCTGTTGGTTAATTAAGTTACTCTGTCTGTTAATTAAGCTACTCTGTCGGTTAATTAAGTTCCTCTGTCGGTTAATTAAGCTACTCTGTTGGTTAATTAAGTTCCTCTGTTGGTTAATTAAGCTACTCTGTTGGTTAATCAAGTTACTCTGTCTGTTAATTAAGCTACTTTGTCGGTTAATTAAGTTCCTCTGTTGGTTAATTAAGCTACTCTGTTGGTAAATTAAGTTACTCTGTCGGTTAATTAAGCTACTCTGTTGGTAAATTAAGTTACTCTGTCTGTTAATTAAGCTACTCTGTCGGTTAATTAAGTTCCTCTGTCGGTTAATTAAGCTACTCTACTCTGTTGGTTAATTAAGTTACTCTGTCTGTTAATTAAGTTACTCTGTCAGTTAATTAAGCTACTCTACTCTGTTGGTTAATTAAGTTACTCTGTCTGTTAATTAAGTTACTCTGTCTGTTAATTAAGTTACTCTGTCTGTTAATTAAGTTACTCTGTCTGTTAATTAAGTTACTCTATCTGTTAATTAAGCTACTCTGTCTGTTAATTAAGTTACTCTGTCTGTTAATTAAGTTACTCTGTCTGTTAATTAAGTTACTCTATCTGTTAATTAAGCTACTCTGTCTGTTAATTAAGTTACTCTGTCTGTTAATTAAGTTACTCTGTCTGTTAATTAAGTTACTCTATCTGTTAATTAAGTTACTCTGTCTGTTAATTAAGTTACTCTATCTGTTAATTAAGTTACTCTGTCTGTTAATTAAGTTACTCTGTCTGTTAATTAAGTTACTCTGTCTGTTAATTAAGTTACTCTATCTGTTAATTAAGTTACTCTGTCTGTTAATTAAGTTACTCTGTCTGTTAATTAAGTTACTCTATCTGTTAATTAAGTTACTCTGTCTGTTAATTAAGTTACTCTGTCTGTTAATTAAGTTACTCTATCTGTTAATTAAGTTACTCTGTCTGTTAACAAGTGAATGCCATACGATGGTCAATGTGTGAAGTTTAATGATGTTTCAAAAGTAGTTAGCTAAATGAATAATTTATTAAATAATTTTGAAACTACGTAATATAGACGATAGTAAATGAATAAAATATTATACTTGGAATGGGGTATCTCTTAATGTGTAGAAATTCCTAGTACCATATACATTAACATTTACATGTACTTGACATTCACATTCAAGCAGTGGATGACTGAGTGTCAAAATCGGTCCTGGCATTTCTATGCAATTCGGCCCTCAAATTGTATATCATATGATGGGTATCCAATTCTAGGTCTACCTGTCCTCAAAATCATCATGTTAAGTTTGATAAGGTATCGATATGTATGCATACAATGAACTCTGTATCTTTATAAGAAATATAGACCTTATGTTGCTTTTTAATCGCTAAGTAGTTCTATGTAGGCCCTAAAAGGATGAAGCCTACTGGTAGCACTGTCTACCGATATACGCTATTACGTTATTTCGGAAAATGTGTTAAATTAAAATGGTAGCGTCTGTGAAAGATTTGCTTTTAAACACGACACTCAGGGGGCCTTTATAAGAGAATATTATAAAACCTTTAACAATTTCATACTAGCCATAGTGGCATCGATGCGGCCATTTCACAAGGTCATCTGAGTTAGCTAAAAGCTTCCAAACCAGGGGTCATGAGTCCGAATCTCGGTGAAGACAGAATTTTTAGATGTTTAGGGCGCTCAAGCTGGCCACATGACACGCAGCCTGTTACACTTTGGCCAAGGAAACAAATGACTTTCACCTCATCTGTCTATAGATCGCAAGGTCATATACTGCATTCACAATAACTTGAAAACCTAATTTAATCTGTCTGCATCTTCGAGCTGACTGCTACACAGACAATGGAACATTAGTTGTAGGCCTACTATTTTGAAGTTAATTTAATTTCCTAACGTTCAGTAAACACAATAGGTCACGATTGTTTTGTGTTTTAGCAAAGCTTCTTATTAGTTCAACTTATGTCTTATATCTGTGTCCTCTTATGGCGTTCATTCATAACGTTCGTGAATCTCTAGTACTTGCAGAAACATTAATAATTTTAACAACATTTTCGCACAGGATTCTAGCAATAGTCTCTTTAATCTGACTTATTCTCTGCTCCTTATTTTTCGATTCTTTTGCATTTTAATTCCAATAATCACATTTCTACACTTTTTAAGATTAATAATATTGATTTATGAAGGACTTCGTAGCGAAGCAAACTCGAGATCTGCCACAATACTATCAAACCGAAAAGAACTCATATAAGACTGGACATGTCTTCTATAGGACAGGGAACAGCGTTGTTGTTCCCCTTATAGATTCATCCAAATATATTCAAACTAACATCGATCTCTGTTAGAAATAATGACCTTGTTTACACAAGTCTAGTGTGTGTACGGAATTAATATAATAATAATAATAATAATGTTAATTGCCCATAAGCACATTTGTCTTTCAATTTGTGCATTACACCAAACAAAACATCATAATTATAAAAAAAATGTACATTCACACCAGACTTACTCATTAAATGTACAATGCTTTAGATGTAGTGTAAAAGATTTAGTTTTTTTTTTAAATCACAATACTTAAGGAGAATATTATCAATGCAGCCCTTTCGGTGGCCTGGTCGCTGGAATAATTGGATAACTGTCCACCGGGCATTTGACTGAGCACCCATATAGGCAGTCCGCCCCTGACATGAATCTTGTGTAGATTTGGTCTAATAAATTATTTGCTCTGAAGCGCGTGTCAATCAATGCAGGCTTAGATCTCGATTGTGTCTAAATGAAGATGAGTCGGGATATTTCTCACATGATCATGTCATCGATAAATAAAATAGGCTTTATGTCAACACGTGGTTTAATAGAGGTTAGTATAATAAAGGCCTGACGATCCATTGTAAAGTTAAGCAGTGTGATGCATTCTAAAAACGGTTCAACGATAGAAGCATAAAATTGATTTCAAATGAAAAGTATTTTAGCCTTGGTCAATTCATTCATGGTCTTCATGGATGCAAAAATTTTATTTACGTTAAGAAAATGCGTTTTGGCTTTAAAAAAATAGTCATTCGACTAGGCTACATTAGCCTATGTCAATTAACCTCTTTACTGCAGTTTTGTGTTTCATAACTTTTTCATTCGTATTGCACTTTTGGCTATGCCCAGTTCAATTGGACATCATGCGACAATTACTTCGAGAAGGAATGCATTAGCAAAGCAACACATGTAGTTTTTCTGGAACAAAAAAGAGACATACTTAATTATTGTCACAGGTTTTTTAGAGAAAGACTTGGGTTGAAGTTTGGTTAATCATGTTGTAGAATGTAGGGAGTTACAGTCATGTTCAATTAGAATTAGGACTCTGGGAGGCTAGAAGCCACTAGTTAAAACTAATTGTTGATGATTTTATTTCATCGTCATTAATATTATAGTGTCCAATATACTGTTTATATTTTTATTGTTTCCAATTCGGGTTTAAAGGAATAAATTCCAGAAAGATATATACACTGGGTCATTTACTATATTTTAATCGATTCTGACTAACAAATGTAACCTCATTTGCACCTTCTTGTGTGACTTAAGAGGCCAATCCTTGATACGCAGCTGCGATCGCAGGTTGGGCATATATGAGCACCAGACGATGTTGCATTTTCACCCTTCTTTCTGCTACTGTTGTGTATGACATCTGCAAACCGAGTGACACTTCCTTTATGCTCTCTCTCCATGTGGGTCTATCCAGTGCCACTTTTTTCCCAGCTGCTAGTGTCGATTTCGAAACGCTTCATGTCGCGTTTGCATACATCCGTCTACCCGGTCTACCGTAAAAGTAGGCGTCCAACGACTCTCCTGCCTTCTGTTAGATCACCATAAAGAATGTCCCCCAAATGTAACCAAGTCATGAATTTAACCATGACAAATATAAAGACAGAAGGCAAATTCAAAACGCCGATTCACGGACATATAACTTATTTATTGAAAATATAAATAAAATAAAGGCACGGTTCTGGAAAATAAAATGTCAAATATAAATTATTATCCAATAGAACAATATCCCATCGACTGAATAAAAGTTACATAAATAATTAAAGTCTATAAGGCTTGTTTTCAAGTTCGAAGATAGATAAAAAGTACAGTATTTCCCGTGGCTAATTAAAGTCTATACATCAACTTTAAAAGCTGAAGTCAAACTGCCTTAAACAAAGAAATAAGGTTCAGAGCTGCATGCCATAAAAATAAAAACATCTCACAAAGCAAACCACAACAATCCAGATGTAGACGACCTGAATTGACCCGCTTTTCCTTTATAGGTAACAGGAGACCCAGACTGACCAGAACTCAGTCTTGACAGTAGTGTTTGTCTTATACTAACGGCACTAAAGACAATAATTAAATTGAAGGGAAAAAAAAAATATTTGTAGATGGTATGATACTAGGGCTGTCCACGTTTCATCATTTCGTGTTGCTGTTTATCCCTGGTGTCTTGTCAATCATTATTTGCAAAAGGAAGTACAACATAATAGCTATAAGAAATGAAACATGTAAGAGCTTAAGCCGTCTTATGTTCACAAGTCTTGTAAAAACGTCGGTTTTAAATCAAATCAAATTACAGATGGCCAAAGTTAAAAGTTGAAATAGATGAGCACAAATTGGGAAGAGCTAAAATAGAGGTATGTAAAAACATCATGGAAAGTTTTTTTTTTTTTTTTTGGGTGGCTTAGAATGAAGCATTTTCTTTCTTTTCAGAATTGAGTCATAGGTCATACTTGTAAGCCTATACTGGAACTTAATTTTTACCAGTAGGAAGATGTATATATATATATATATATATATATAAAAAAACGTACCACGAATTTTACTAGCGATTTGATTTAAAACATCAACTTTGTTACAGAAAAGAGTTGTGCACACCAAAAGGACACAAACCATTATGTGAATCTCAGAGAAGTACCAAACACTGACGATTACCAACTTCTTCACAGGACACTACTGGCACAAGGAAGGAGATTAGGTACCATTATCGCTGATGGTAATTGCCTCTTCAGATCACTATCTCTCTACATATTTGGACATGAAGAGAACCATATTAAGATGAGGCAGTTAATTGTTAACTTCTTGAAAGACCACCTAAGTATATTCATGCCATATCTTGACACCGCAACACAAAATGTAAGTGATTCTGGGCGTTATTTAAAATTAAAAAAAAAAGCAAGTTAATAGACAGTTGTGTTACATTAATTAACAATAAACTTATTTTTTCAAAAGTACAAAAACGTTAGTAATCTATATATATGGATGAAAAACAAATCATATTTAAAAGTTAAATAAAAACCAAGTATAATTTTTTTTTAAAGTATTTATAAGTAAATACTTATGACCAGTTTTAAAACTAATTCAACTAAACTAAATATAAATAACAATTATTTTCGAAAAGATGAAACGAATACTCCGCACACTAGAAATAATAGGTTTTTCACAATAAAAATTAAAAAAAACAAATGTAAAATGACAGCTTGTGTGGAAAAAAATAAAATCGGCTAAACAGGCAAATCCAACGACCTCATACTTCAGAATACGGAGATTCATAAGTGTAATTATTCACTCTCTCTCTCTATGGTCTGCCTCAGTCGCAAAGCGACTATGGATCATCTCATGGAAATACCTGATGTCCCCCACACATCAGTTCTCCCCTCCTTACACAGCTGATGTATCCAAAAGGAATGGCAGTGCCGATACAGCGTCGCAGGTTCTACCAGGGTGTAACACTGGGTGCTGCCAACTGCCTTAGGTACACCAGCTCCCGATTCTTCCTCATGGTTGACTCCTGAAGCCTTTTCTAATTAAACTTTCGAAAAAAAAAATCAAACCGTGGCCTCAATTTGTTTTTTTTTTTTGTTTTTTATATTTTTTCCTCCTTTCCAACTTATACTGCCTCGTTTTACTACTTTCCTTGAATATTATATGCATATGTTTTTCTTCTCTTTAGGCCCAGGAGTACATTAAAAAGATGTCCTTACCTGGCGAATGGGGGACCAGCTGCGAGCTTTTTGTTGCGGCAACGATCATCCAAAGAACTATTTATATTTACACCCGACTCATGACAACCAAGGAATATCAATGGATTTGTATAGGGCCAGTATGTCCGTTGGGGAAGAAAATATTTGACAAAGAGGTGGCTAAAAGTATCTGCAAGTTCCTGACACTATGTCATAGTAATGGCAATCATTATGACGTCATCTGGCCTTGTAGTCAGTGCAACTGCTCATCTCGGCCACCACAACTTGAGGGCATTGAACTAAATGGTGAGTACAATAAAATTATATCCGTGCGACGATTAAAATAATTTGCTAAAGCGGGATTAACCAATAGGACTGAGTCTGCAATAGGGTTAACCAATAGGTCTATGTTAACTTATAAGTCAAAGTCTGCACCAGGAGTAATCGACTGTCCCTCAGAGAACACTGCACTTCATAGACTCAGTGCACGAACTCACTCCCCATTGATCTCAGACAGACAACCTGCTACATGTCAATGAACGTTGAATGGTGTAATACTGAGTTCTTACTTCCTGAAGTACTCTAGACACGTGACAAGACAAACACTATACGACTGACTCAAGTCCGTTCAGCAGACAACATGAAGTTTATTTTACTATAATAATAACAATATACTGCACTCCTTGTTAGTGCTACAAGTCAAGAAATAATAATCCTATCCGCATAACAGCGGTATCAAAAGTATCCAATACGTTAACAACAAATCACGTCCGCATCTCAGCGGGCAACACTGTGTAGAAATATAGATTAACTAATACATGTCTCAAAAGACCACTGGCAACAACTGCCCACAAGTTACTTTCTAACTGAAAATTACTACAGACTTTTCTAAGTCGCTACTGTCCATCCCGGACTAAAATATACTTGACCACTCGGTCCAAAGAATCACACTTGACTTCACTTGTCTGCTTGACTTGACTGACTGACCTCTAAGTCTAACTTAATTCATTCTACTTCCTGTTTTCTACATCAGGAATTCCACGTGTGTTAAACTATTAACATGACGTGAACTTTAGATCATGCAATGTCAACTAAGACTGTGACACTACACTACATTCAAGAAGAACATTAAGACCTACCTGTTTAGAAATTTTAGATTAGTTTGTCATTTTAGTTGTCGTGTTTGTTTTTTTATTGTTATCACAAAGCCTTGAGCCTACCTTTTTATTGTAATCAGCGCTCTGTAAAGTAAATTATTATTATTATTATTATTATTATTATTATTATTATTGTTATTATTATAATTATCATTGCTTTTTCTACTTGGTGTTTTCATTTACATATTCACAGGAACAGAGCAAGAGACAGTCAGTGAAATCTGCACAGAAGCCCAGGAAAAACCATACTGCCAAATGTTTTTATCAGCATACAAGCCCACAAGTGAGCCTGAAGACTTACAGAGTAAGTGTTTAGAATCTAATTAGATTCATGTTGTTGTGGCTCTAGTTTAAAGTCTAAAGATATCAATGTTTTGCGTAGTTTAAGTGTCAAAATAATTATAGCAAATATCTCACAATAGTTCAATTACCTGTGAAAAAATAATCCTAGTCCTTGCATTGCTTGGTTATGTCCTTTAAATAAAGGATTAACGTACCACATCTCGAAAGTTATCTTCTATGGACAACTTTTGATGGGTGCAAGAAACAACTTGGTGGTGGCCAACTGCAATATGTGGTATAATCAAAACGATTCTCAAAGCAACGAAAATCAATTTTTGACTAATGAAAACACAGAGCCCAGGAACGCAACTGGTGGAGAAAGATCAAGACAACACCAAAAACTATGGACAATGGAAATGCAGCCTAAGAAAAGCTAGCAAAACGAAATTCGGCTGGTTTCTCTGCTACCAAGGAAAATGTCACCTTTACCTGCGTTGCACGTGGATGAAACAGTCACCTCAGATAAAGGCTCTACAGTCACCTCAGATAAAGACTATACAATCACCTCAGATAAGGGCTCTACAGTCACCTCAGATAAAGACTATACAATCACCTCAGATAAGGGCTCTACAGTCACCTCAGATAAAGACTATACAATCACCTCAGATAAGGGCTCTACAGTCACCACAGATAAGGGCTCTACAGTCACCTCAGATAAAGACTATACAATCACCTCAGATAAGGGCTCTACAGTCACCTCAGATAAAGACTATACAATCACCTCAGATAAAAGCTCTACAGTCACCTCAGATAAAGACTATACAATCACCTCAGATAAGGGCTCTACAGTCACCTCAGATAAAGACTATACAATCACCTCAGATAAGGGCTCTACAGTCACCACAGATAAAGGCTCTACAGTCACCTCAGATAAAGACTATACAATCACCTCAGATAAAGGCTCTACAGTCACCTCAGATAAAGACTATACAATCACCTCAGATAAAGGCTCTACAATCACCTCAGATAAAGGCTCTACAGTCACCTCAGATAAGGGCTCTACAGTAACCTCAGATAAAGACTATACAATCACCTCAGATAAAGGCTCTACAATCACCACAGATAAAGGCTCTACAGTCACCTCAGATAAAGGCTCTACAGTCACCTCAGATAAAGGCTCTACAGTCACCTCAGATAAAGGCTCTACAGTCACCTCAGATAAAGGCTCTACAGTCACCTCAGATAAAGGCTCTACAGTCACCTCAGATAAAGGCTCTACAGTCACCTCAGATAAAAGCTCTACAGTCACCACAGATAAAGGCTCTACAGTCACCTCAGATAACGGCTCTACAATCACCTCAGATAAGGGCTCTACAATCACCTCAGATAAGGGCTCTACAGTCACCTCAGATAAGGGCTCTACAGTCACCTTAGATAAGGGCTCTATAGTCACCTCAGAAAAGGGTTCTACTGTTACCTCAGATTAGGGCTCTACAATTACCTTAGATCTGGACTCTACAGTCACCTCAGGTTAGGGCTCTACAGACACCTCAGGTAAAGGCTCTACAGTAACCTCAGATAAGGGCTCTACAATCACCTCAGATAAGGGCTCTACAATCACCTCAGATAAGGGCTCTACAGTCACCTCTGATAAGGGCTCTACAATCACCTCAGATAAGGGCTCTACAATCACCTCAGATAAGGGCTCTACAGTCACCTCAGATAAGGGCTCTACAATCACCTCAGATAAGGGCTCTACAGTCACCTCTGATAAGGGCTCTACAATCACCTCAGATAAGGGCTCTACAATCACCTCAGATAAGGGCTCTACAATCACCTCAGATAAGGGCTCTACAGTCACCTCTGATAAGGGCTCTACAATCACCTCAGATAAGGGCTCTACAGTCACCTCTGATAAGGGCTCTACAATCACCTCAGATAAGGGCTCTACAATCACCTCAGATAAGGGATTTACAGTCACCTCAGATAAGGGATTTACAGTCACCTCAGATAAGGGATTTACAATCACACGAAAACGTGCCCCCCAAAAAATATAAACAAGGTAGTTTATTCAGCCATCTTAACTCGAACTGTGACCTGTCTGCAAGGAGCCATTTTAACTCGAACTGTGACCTGTCTGCAAGGGCGTAACTCTTCATATGATGACATAAATGTAAAGGAGGATAGCCTAAATAAAAGTTGTATGAAGGAACATTGAATGATCCTAGCAATAATTATGCCTCTAGGTTTCTCGTTATTTATATTCTTTATATTATTAAACTCTCCCACCCGACCATTATGTTGGAACTAGCAGCGTTCTCCTAGACCTTCAGCTAGGTAGGGGAGAGATATACAAAGTGATAGAGAAATAACATGTTTTTAATTCTAGCGTGGTGAGAGGGTGAATGATTGAAGGTTGTGATATTATTTTTTTGAAATACAAGCTTCAAAAAGGCTGGCGTAACAGAACACCCTCTTCCCAACCAAGTTAGCAATTCACAGAAGAACTCAAGCTAAGTTTCGCCCTTTCTGGTATAAAGAAAAACAGCTGGCAGCAGATGGCTGCTGTAAATATAGCTGTTACAGAGGCACATGATAGAGCATCATGGCGTCGCGCTGTGAAAACTGGCGCACAGGTTGCTGAGGAAAAAAGAACAACGCTGGCAGAAGAAAAACGCCAGAAAAGAAAAGCAAGACAAACGACACTAGCTCCAGCTGGAATAACCTGCCCAGTGTGCAGCCGAACATTCCGGGCTCACATAGGTCTCACCAGCCACATGAGGAGGCATAAAACCCCAGTGCAAAGCCCTCAGCCCCCTGGATGACAAAGTGGTCATCATCGAACCACGATGGACGAACTATATATATATATATACAAATATAGCTGTTGGAGAGCTATCACAAAGTGTGCGGTACACATAGTTTAGAATATAGACTAAGGAAATTATTGAGGACCGACGCAGAGGATGGAAAGAAAACTTAAACAGACCTCCGGCGGACAACGGTTGGTCTGCACGTATGGCGGAAAAATATGTAGGTCGCAACTGCGTAGTCATGTAAAACACTTCATTCATCATTATTGCAGTCACTTCAGCACGAAATTAAACTAACCCTAACCCTAAACTAATACTATACGAAAAAAAAACTCTAAATATATGTTGTTGTTTTTTTTGGCACATGCAGCAGCGAAAATCCTTACCTGAAGAGAAAAGTCACACACTAACATCTATATTCTCAATTTCAGCTTGATCTAAGTTTGGGTGTGATAAAAATGAAGTGTACAAACTTTTTACCAGATTGACAGACAGACTAGCTTACAGATTGAGTTGATAGTACTTTTGTAAAAACTATACAGAACAGAATGTAAATAATACAATTTAAATTACAACATTTACTTCCATATTACTTTATCCACAGCTGTCAAGCGCCCTAAAGTGGACATCTTTCGACCACCGGTAATTAGTATTTTAAAACTATATGTAGATTATATCTACCACATTAGTAAATAATGTTACTGTTGTTGTACTGGTCGAGATATAGTGGTTTCCCAGACCTGGAGAGACGGAGGTCAGCTTGTCAAGGGAACATCAGCAAGTCAGTCAGGGGAGAATAGCAAGGCAGTCAGGGGAGATTAGCAAGTCAGTCAGGGGAGATTAGCAAGTCAGTCAGGGGAGAATAGCAAGGCAGTCAGGGGAGATTAGCAAGTCAGTCAGGGGAGATTAGCAAGTAAGGGGGAGGTCAGCAAGTCTGGAGCAGTAGAAAAGAATATTTGCACGTGGGTTCCTCTTCATACCCACAGCGGGGGCTCCGTGAGTTGAGGTTTGGCCTGAGCCATGCAAAAAATGAGCCAACGGGATAGTAGCAAGTCCTGAACTGTGCTTGAAAACCATGCTCATGCCCGGGTAGCCTCCACCACGGGGTAGGCGTGGTAATATCGCATCATGTGCTCCCAGACTCCGCGGGCTTTTTGGGACTTACTCCAGCATTTCAACCACTTTTCCATTTCTGTTTTTTATATTGTTGCGCATGCATTAACTGGAATAGTTAATCGCAACAAAATCGTTTTGTTTTAATAAGATAAACATTTCGTTTTCAATATAGTATTTTGTTCGATTATTTTAATTATGTATGTGTGTGTTTTGAAGAATTCGATTGATCACAGTAATATATGATTGTAATAAAAATGCTTATCATTTTTTTTTAAAGCTGCAAACGTATGCTAATCAAATTGAGAACATAACGAAGAAATCGTTTAGTGATGTGCTCTTTGAGGACATAAAAGACTACCGGCGACATATATATGAAAGCGACTGCAGAGCAGCAGAAATGGTAACTGCAAGATTTTATCTTCATCTTTTCTTTAACATATAACAGTGTATAAATTATCTGTATAGAATATCTGACTGTTTTATACTGTAATAATTAGTTAGGATTTGTTATAATGATAAAAGATTTATTCTTCTGATTTTTTTATTTTTTTTTACTATTTCAGAGGCAAGAGATTGAAAAGCTGAAACAGCAGGCCCTGGTTTCTGAAGCAATGATTAAAAGTCAGCAGAAGACAGCTAAAAAACAGAAAGAAAGTACAGCAAAGGTAAAGGCTAGGTTTGCAAATGTATCCTCACGTTTTGGAGAGCAATAAATAAAAAATATCTATCTATCTATCTATCTATCTATCTATCTATCTATCTATCTATCTATTTATCTATATATATATATATATATATATATATATATATATATATGTATATATATATATATATATATATATATATTTATCTATCTATCTATCTATCTATCTATCTATCTATCTATCTATCTTTTTATATCTATCTATCAATCTCGCTATCTATATTTCTATATCAATCTATCTATATTGCTATCTTTCTATATCTATTTTTCTATTTATCTATTTATCTATTTTCTACTATCTATCTATCTAATCTATCTCTCTCTCTCTATATATATATATCTAAATAATTTTTCTATATATATCTATCTATCTTCCTATTATCTATCTATCTTTCTATCTATCTATATTTATCTATATCTATTTATCTATTTTTCTATTTATCTATCTATCTATCTATCTATCTCTATCTATATCTATCTACATCTATCTATATCTATCTATATCTATCTATATCTATCTACATCTATCTATCTACATCTATCTACATCTATCTATATCTATCTATATCTATCTATATCTATCTACATCTATCTATATCTATCTATATCTATCTACATCTATCTATATCTATCTATATCTATCTATATCTTTCTATATCTATCTATCTATATCTATCTATATCTATCTATATCTATCTATATCTATCTATATCTATCTATATCTATCTATCTACATCTATCTATATCTATCTATATCTATCTATATCTATCTATATCTATCTACATCTATCTATATCTATCTACATCTATCTATATCTATCTATATCTATCTATATCTATCTATATCTGTCTATCAATCTTTCTATATCTATCTATATCTATCTATATCTATCTATATCTATCTATACCTATCTATATCTATCTATATCTATCTAAATCTATCTATATCTATCTACATCTATCTATATCTATCTATATCTATCTACATCTATCTATATCTATCTATATCTATCTATATCTATCTACATCTATTTAAGCTTTCTTTCCGTTTTCTGTGCCAGTCTTTAATAATGTCTTTTCTTTGAGTCAATGTTTGTCCCGCAGTCTTTGTTAGAGCTCTTTAACGGTCCCTTTCCTCTACGCCTGGTGGCAGAGTGGTAGAGCGCTTGTTTCCAAACCGTGTCCCATGTTAGAGTCCTAATGAACACTGGGATTAATAATTTCTGGATCTTTAGGGCGCCTCTGTGTCCACACATCTCTAATGGATACCTGACATTAGTTGTGGAAAAGTAAAGGTGGTTGGTGATTGTGCTGGCCACATGACATCCTCGTAAATTAACCGCAAGTCACAGAAACCGATGATCTTTACATCATCTGCCCCATGGCTCACAAAAGTCTGAAAGGGGAGTTTACATATACACACATCTTTTTTCTTTTCATTTTAATATAAGCGTTATTTAAAAAAAAACAATCTTCATATACATATATGTACATATATTTAAATATACCAAACGACATTTCTTTTTCAAAAATGATGCTTTTTGTTTTGTTTTTCTAAGTAGACATTCCATCTTCGTTTCAGTTGTACACATCCATGACATGTGTTGTTTGTCTCAAGCATTTCGACAGTGTCGAGAGACTACCATTCTTTTTAAGCTGCTGTCACATGGTTTGTGAAGCATGTAAGGATAAAGCTGATGATGAAACTATTGCGTGTCGCATCTGTGGAATCACAAGCGAGGCAAAGACCCTACAGGCTCACCAAATCTTGCTTGACGTTATAAGAGGACTCGAAAACCTAATTTTGCAATAATTTCAAAGCTGGATGGCTGCCCTGTCGTGTGGTTTAATAATAATAATCTTTATTGTCCGTAAGGAAATTTGTCTTACAATTTGTGCATTACACCAAACAAAAAACATTATAACTATAAGAAACCAAAGTGTACATTCACACCAGACTCACTCATAATTTACATGTGACAAAGTTTATACCAGATTGTTCCTATTTAATGATTTGATTGCCAGGGGAACAAAAGAGTGTTTGTTTGTCTTTGCTATCGGTGTCTTGTATCTCTTTTGTAGACACAGTTTAAAATATTTAGGATGGCATCGTCTACACCTTTACCCTTTTGGTAAGCAAATTGTAAAGGGTCTAACTTATTACAAAGATCATTCAGAAGAAACATTTTAATCAATTTTTCTAAACATTTAGACACAATGGAAGTAAGTGAAACAGGTCTATAGTCATTCATTTCATTCGGTTTGGAAACCTTTGGCACAGGTACAATTATAGATGACTTCCACACAGGTGGTATCTCATGGTTTAGTAATGAAGTAGAAAAAATATCTTGGAAAGGTTCAGCTAGTTGTTCAGCACATTCTTTTAAGATTCGCCCTTTTATTTCATCAGGTCAACCAGCTTTCATTGGGTTGACGTTTTTGAAAATGTTACAAACTTGCTCTTTATTAATCGCTAATTCTAAACAGTTGTTAACATTGACATCCTCAAGGGCTTTGAGTCTTAGATAATTAAAATCTTTCGTGTCGAAGCGACAATAGAAATCATTTAACTCGTTGGCCAATGTTTTTTCGTCTCTTGTAGCAAGATTATTTTTAATTTTGACTTGTGCTCCGCGCTGGACTGTCATTCAGTTTATAGATGGTCACTTATTTTATAGCATTACTGATAATCATTTAGTTCCTTATTAGTTTATAAGACATTTTCATTTTCTTTTCATCGGCTTTCTCTGACTTATTATACTCAGCTGGAGTTAGTGTCATTGGTATTGCTTTTCTTCTCTGTCGTTTTTTTTTACCAGCGTTGTTCTATTTTGATACTGAACAGTGTAGGTGCTAGGACACAGCCTTGTTTTACCCCGTTTGATACTTCGAAGGGCTCTGATGGTTCACCACTTTCTAGGACACGAGCCTTCATGCCATCATGAAATAGTCTCACCATGGTTATGAATTATCGTGGACAGCCATACTTTGACATGATCTTCCAGAGTCCTTCTCTGCTAACAGTGTCGAATGCCTTTGTTAAGTCGACATATATTGAAAAGAGGTCAGCATTTTGTTCTTGGCTTTTCTCCTGTAGCTGCCTTGCTGCAAAGATCATGTCAATGGTTTCACGCTCTTTTCTGAAGCCGCACTGGCTTTCTGGTAGTAGACCATATTCTATGTGTTGCATGAGTTGATTTAGTAGGATGCGGATAGTAGGATGCCTTCTCTGCTAACAGTGTCGAATGCCTTTTTACGTCAACATATATTGAAAAGAGGTCAGCATTTTGTTCTTGGCTTTTTTCCTGTAGCTGCCTTGCCGCAAAGATCATGTAAACATCAACATCGACATACATTAAAATATATTTGTGTACATTTCTTACATATGCATAAAGATTTTATAGTATAATTTATATTTTTTTATTTAACACAGTTTAACTCATGATTAACAAAAACCCATACATCAAATAATAAATAAAAATAAATTCATTATTTTGTAGTTTGTTACTGCTGTTGTTTTTTTGTTTTAAGTTAAAATCTTTTAGCGGCCATCGAAATGGGAATAGCTGCTATTAGTAGGGTATGATTTATCTGTCCCTCCCTTAGTCCACATATCAATCTTTTCCTTTTAGCTCGCCAAAAAAAATATTCTAGATCTGACATATTTATACGATCCGGCCCACACACTGTTTACCCTATGATGGCCCACACACTGGTTGCCCTATGATGACCCACACACTATTTACCCTATGATGGCCCACACACTGTTTGCCCTATGATGGCCCACACACTGTTTACCCTATGATGGCCCACACACTGGTTGCCCTATGATGGCCCACACACTGTTTACCCTATGATGGCCCACACAATGGTTGCCCTATGATGGCCCACACACTGTTTGCCCTATGATGGCCCACACACTGTTTACCCTATGATGGCCCACACACTGTTTGCCCTATGATGGCCCACACACTGTTTGCCCCATGATGGCCCACACACTGTTTGCCCTATGATGGCCCACACACTGTTTGCCTATGATGGCCCACACACATTTTGCCCTATGATGGCCCACACACTGTTTGCCCTATGATGGCCCACACACTGTTTGCCCTATGATGGCCCACACACTGTTTGCCATATGATGGCCCACACACTGTTTGCCCTATCATGGCCCACACACTGTTTGCCATATGATGGCCCACACACTGTTTGCCCTATGATGACCCACACACGATTTGCCCTATGATGGCCCACACACTGTTTACCCTATGATGGCCCACACACTTTTTGCCCTATTATGGCCCACACACTGTTTGCCCTATCATGGCCCACACACTGTTTACCCTATGATGGCCCACTCACTGTTTGTCCTATCATGGCCCACACACTGTTTGCCCTATCATGGTCCACACACTCTTTACCCCATGATCACCATTAAGATTATACTTGCCCTCAAAATCTTTCATCTGCCACCTCAAAATGTCATCTGTTGAACATCTTGTTATTTATAATCTGCCCACATCACTAGGTCCTCTGCTGATTTTTGTAATATCATGGGAACCTAACAATCTAATTAGAGTGTCTGAATCTTAAAGATCACTATATACACATCATGTTATATGTTGTAAAAACACTTAGTAAATATAAAGGACTTGGGTTTACTTTAAGTGTAGTGCGGTGTCCCAAATGTCAATAACTAAAATGCTAAAGTAACCAGAGATGTTATACCAAATGTATAAAGTAATGAGTAACTGACCATTTCAAGTATTACAGTTGCAGATGGGTTGCGTGTGATTAACATCCATTGCTCCGTAAGGTCCGGATCTTTAGTAAGCTATATCACCAAGAATGACATGTCACTGTGGTTGACCCTCCTTTATAATTTTTCAAATTATGTGAAACTCAATAAAAGATTTCAACCTTCATATTTATTTACAACATACATCGTTGACAAAACAACAATCATTTTTTATATAAAAAAAAACTAAGCTTAGGCCTATACGAAGAGTAGATGTATAAAATAGTTTGGATCAGTCATGTAATTTAATTTTTCTATAGATCTAGACCAGAAAAAAAAAAATCGGTGCAATTAATAATATTTTTACCAATTGTTTTTGTTTAGCGCTATTTCATGCTTTTAGCGTCCTCAATACGATTTGATCCTGTCACTTATCTGGACCAGCTGGGAAAATAGGGGGGTGGGGGAGGGATGAGAAAGAAATAGCTATAGGTGTGGATTTTACCTTAATTTTTTTTTTTAAAGAATTTTTTTTTTAAATGTGGATCGACCTGATTTCGAACTCGTAGCTCACGCCTTTTCGGGCAGACGTGCTAACCATTCTACTGGTGGGGTAAAACTAGGGAAGTGTAAAGTTATATATTGTTTGTTTCAATTTAGAGCGGTGACCTATAAAGGGGACTAATTCAGATAATACCACCACTTCAGTCAAAAACATTTTCTTTCCCTTGTTTGAGATACCAAACAAAATAATTAATTACCAAATAGTTTATTAATTCATAGGTTATTTTTTTAAATTGATTCTTGTGTTAGTATGTAAGCTTTGTAAAAATGAGTACACATCTCTTTACTCTAAAGAAAACACTACTAAAAAAAAATACAACCAACACCCTGCCCAGACCAGGTCAGCTCTCAAACTAGCAAACTGACCACTGGCTAAGCTTGTTACCCTCCCCCTTTCCTTTGAATAACCCATGTTAAGAACTTAACTCAAAACAAAAAAATAAACAAACATGCACACACTCTCGAGGTGCGGTGGTTGAGCGGTGAAGCGCTTGGCTACCAAACCGGGGTCCGGGGTTCGAATCCTGGTAAAGACTAAGATTTAGAATTTCATGATCTTCGGGCGCCACTGAGGCCACCCAACTATAATGGTTACCTGACTTTTGTTTGGTCGTTGTGCTGGCCACATGACACCCTCGTTAACCGTAGGACACGGAATCAGACGAACTGCCCTATAGACCTAAAGGTCTGTAAGGGGAACTTAACTTTTTACTTTTACACACACTCTCACATCTTACATACATTATGCTTAAGACAGTTCAAACGTTACAGAAAAACAAATACTGTGAAGATTTTGTATCATTTGATGTTTACATGTAGCTAAGACGTTTCACACTAAACTAATAATGAATACGGCGGGTAACAGTTACTCACAAAACCATGCACAAAACCTATTCCGCTAAGGGATCAACTCTTAAATAACATTAGGACACGTACATAAACTAAAAGACAGCTGGAGGTCACTCACAAAGGTAGAGGGATACACATTTGAGATCAAAAGAAAATCCGCTGCCAAGGACAGACGCAGACAGCGCAAAGAAATTAACTTCTAGATCTGATACGTGCAGAAAAAGCTATGTAAAAGACATCTGTTTTTCGTGGGTAACATCAAGGGTGCAGTCTAGTCTATAATCTCGATTTGAATCCTATTTCCGAGGTACTTGTAGTGTTCTTGCATCAGTTGCATTGCTGGGTCAAATTTGTCAAGCATCTCAACTAAGCCTAAAAAATGACCGATGTTTGGCGCATAAAGTTCTTTTGAGAAGGTACTGAACGATCGCTAGAATTGTTAAAACTGTGTGCCAATGCAGTTTCTCTTTTCTAATATGTTTCAGCATCAAGTTATCCATTGCGCTACCTTTGGACACTCTAAGAGTTTAATCCAGCCGCGCTGATACATACTATCAGTATGGATGGCTGCATGGCCGTGCGGTATGCGCGCTGGATTGTTTTTCGGCCTTCTCGACGCTCCCGGGTTTATAACCTGCTTAATGGCCTCCAATAGCTATTGTGCCAAACAACGTACTTGGAAAAACATAGTCTTTAGTCATTGTCAAAGAACAAAGTGCATGGTAGGAGGCTCTACAGTGACTTTCGTGGATCCCACACTTAATGAAAATAAGTACATGCGCGCTTTGTTTTATACACTGAAACATGGTTTTTCACACGGTCACCCGATGTATATGCACAGTAGCCTATTGGGGAAAAATGAAATACTTCATCGTCAAATTTTCTGGATGCTGATTGGCCAAATTAACCGTACGAGCTAGGCCACAGTACAAAACAAAGACTATTTCTCACACACCCTGGTCCCTTTTTGTCTAAAGGCCGACTAAAGTAAAAATATATTTACTATATACGTAACAATTCTTTTAAAACTGTAATGCGACATAACAGTAGGTTACTGTATGACTCTTTATTTATAAAAGATTTTGATTGGTTGCTTCAGACTAAGAGTTTTTTTTTATGCCAAAGTGAACTGTTAAACCAGCGGTTCTCAACCCTTTCAGCTCGGCGACCCCTTTTTAGAATATCCCACTCTGCCGCGACCCCTCCCCCCCCTATACACACACATACAGCAATAGAAGAATAGACAATAACAATCCTTATTTTTGATGGTCTTAGGCGACCCCTGGCAAATCGTCAATCGACCCCCAAGGGGGTCGCGACCCACAGGTTGAGAACCCCTGTAAACAGTAATAGCCGCTTAGAATGTACAGATCATAAGATGCTGTCTTTACCGAAATTGAACAATATTTAGAAATAAAAAAAATGTTGAGTTAAGACATTGTAATTGGTATCATATAGATGCCAGGAAATATTGATCATCATCGTCTTCAAACTCCATTAGATTGAGGGCTTGAGAGGCTCAAATCCTCTCTTGCAAAAAGCCCTGGACAGAAACCCTGCTGTCTTGCGTAGTGCATAAATGTCGCCATACAGGTCGAGAATTTTTGGGTTTCCCAGACCTGTCGAGACGGAGATCAGCAAGTCTGGGGTAGTCAAACAGAATATGAGGCACTGTTTCCTCTTCTTGCCCTCAGCAGGGGGCACCGTGAATCAAAATTTGGTCATAGCCGCGAGAAATATGAGCCAACAGGACAATCCTGCACTGTGCTATAATAGCTTGCTCAGGAGGAAATATTGCTAACAGTCCTAATTTATGAGAATTGGCCTGGTTTTCGAACCTGGCGGTGACATGGGAATCTCCTATCGCGATGCCCCCTCATGCGCGGGACCTGGGGGCGGTTGCCCCACTTGCCACCCCCTAAGGCCGCTTCTGCTTGAAAACACGCTTGCTCAGTTTGTTTCAGAAATAAATACTATTTATAAAGGGTTTAAAGAGGAAACATTCAAACTCGGAACTACATTACAGGCTAAGCACTTACCACACGACCAAACAGCCATGCATTTAAAGGTTAGACATGGTCTACTACAGTCTTCACCCATCCCCATTCTTTTATGTTGTCTTCCCATCGCTTTATCTGTCTACCTCTTCTTTTTTCCTGGTACTGTTCCCTGGAGGAAGGTCCTTGTGAGCACTGAGAACCTTGTGATACCATCAAAGACTTTTAATTTTGCGTTCCTTGACAGTGGTTAGCAGGTTATCGTGAGGGTCCAATCGCTGTATTAATCTTGTTTCTACTCTCTTCGTTTATGATGCAGTTTTCGTATGTTATACCTAGACTCTGAAACACCTCTTTTTTCCCCCTGGTTTACCTTTACCTATCCCCTAGTCTGTTGGACCATTGGGGCACCATGCAAGATTCGTCAACCGTCCTTCTCCATTTCTCTGTCTTTTGCCTTAGTTAGATGGTAAATCTCATCCACTCTTTTATGATGTCTGCCCATCGCTTTCTCTGTCTGCCTCTTCTTCTTTCTCCTGGAATAGTTCCCTTAAAATTGAGCTTACGAATAAGAAGTCAAACACAGTTGTTTGATTTTCAGTTATCTGCAATTTAATTTGTAGCCAAAAGATTTGCCAGATTGAAAAAGAAATTTAAAAAAATAAATTAAATTAAATGACAAAGGGCCTCAACTTAGCTTTTACTTCACATGAGAAATAAAATGAGTTATCTACCTTGTTTAATATTAAAAATAGAAAATACATTAAAAAAAAAAATTTAAAGCCAAAAAGCGTTAATCTTAGTCTTAGTCTTAATCTTAATCTTAGTATTAACCTTAGTCTTAACTCATGTCCTCGGCTCATCCTTAGCCTTAGTCATAGTCATATAGTCATGGTTATGGTTACAGTCTTAGTCCTAGTCTTTAGCCTTAACCTAAGTCTTGGTTTTTTTTTAATTGATTTCTTTTCATTTGTATGTTTTAGATACTAAAAAAAATAAAATTATCCTAAACTTAAAAAAAATGTATCAACACATAAGTACCACCAAACAACCTAGCACCGTTCAAATAAAATATTGTTGAAATGTGTTTTAGCATGCTTGAAAGAGCTTATCTTCTCTAATCAAATACATTATACACAAGTCGTTTAGGATAGTTCAATATGTTCTATCGACACAAATCTACAACAAACAGATATCTTTATTCAAAATAGAACAAAAATTTTAATTTGACAAAATAGAGAACAAATTATTTTATGATATATAAGTTAAAAAATATTTCTAAAAAAATACATCTTATAAAAGGTATTTACAAAGGTAGCCTTACATTAATTGTTAACTGAGAGGTTGGTATAAAGCTTATTTTTTTCAAATTCACGGCATAGTTAAAAAAATGTATTTTTTTGAGATTCATGAATGTTTGATATTTATCAGAAAAAAAAAATATCGCCAGCAGTACGCCACTGATAGGTACAAATTTTTTTTTTATCTGCGATTGCCCCCCCCCCCCCTTTCGCTTTGGATGAGATACGCCCATGCATGTACCCTTATAGCATAACTCTTGAAATGAAGAGTGAGAAAGAGAAGAGGGAATGTGTACGAATAAAAGAAGTGCAAATACACAGACAGACAGACAGAATAAAGGCTTATCTAAGCACTCATATATATATATATATATATATATATATATATATATATATATATATATATATATATATATATATATATATATATATATAATTTTAACCCTTTAACACCCATAGAGATAGTGGACTCGTGAAAATGTCGAGACATTGAAACATGCAAATATTAAGGTCACAAGAGAAGTGTAAACAGCAAGTATATTTATACATTAGCTTCTCGTAGCTTTCAGTTTCTACACAGAACAGAATGGGAAGAAAAAAAAAGACACACGTAGATTAAAATCTGTTCTTTTATTTTTGATACGAGAATTTTCAATTTGTATAAATAAATATAGAGAGAGGACGAGATTATTTCAGGGTTCAGAAGAACAAATCTTTTCAGTCTAGAAGTTTCAAGCTTCATGTCAAATCGAATGTGAATGTATTATTGCAGGGGTTTTCAACCTGTGGATCGCGCCCACCTTGGGGGTCGATTGACGATTTGCCAGGGGTCGCCTAAGACAATCGAAATACAGAATTATTTTTGTCTATTCTACTATTGCTGTATGTGTGTGTTGGGGGAAGGTGGTCGTGGCAGAGTGGGGGATTGTAAAAAGGGGTCGCCGAGCCTTAAAGGTTGAGAACCGCTGTATTATTGGATTTAAAAGTAAATTATTAATTAGTGTGTCTTCAATGATTTCATGATTTTCAATTGATGGATAAAAATGTTAAAATATCGTGTGTTGTTTTTTTTTCAACTACACAAAGATTCCCGGCATACAGTTGGGTGTTGCGTTATAGCTTATAGCTATTAAAAAATGGAAATACCTAATAAGCACCCAATATCATTCTTATCTTATCTTATCTTATATAATACAGACGTTACTTCAAAAAATAAGATGATTACGTCCTACGCGTCATGCATTTAGTCATGCATATTAACCAATGACTTCAATTCTGCCAAGTCACTGGTTTTCTAACTGTGATGCCATAGTAAGAGATGATCAATTCCGTTTAGATACATAATAGATATATATAGAGAGAGTGTAACAAGCTAACCATACATACATACGTATATATATATATACATACAAATATATATACATACATATAGAACAATTACTGATTGATAGGTGAGATCAGTTTGAAACATTAAGCAAATAAATTATCTATATCTATATCTGTATCTATATATATCTATGCATTATTAGGCAACAAGATGAATTAGTTGCCCTTGTTTCAAGATGCTAAACGGTTGAACAATCGAATCAAGATGGACGGTCTAATCTGAAAGAGGCAGCCTGGGAATGGCTTCCCCTTACATGACGCTGCATTCTTTCTTGGACGATGTCCCATCAGCGGCTTCCGAGAGGGGGTCTTGGATTTTGTCCCCCGTGTCGATGGTGTGGGGGTAGTGGTCGTCCATATCCCCGGGCGCTGGCAGGGTGCGACGGTCCGGTTGGCTTTTAAAATCGTCATTAGGGAAACCTGTGAAAACAAAATATATATTTGTTTTTTCGATGATTAGTGTTAGCCTCCAAGTGGGTCTGTAGGAGCAAATATATCATCACATAAGTATCAGAGGCGGCTTTAAGGGGTGGCGAATGGAGCAATCGCCCCCCCCCCCCCAACACCGGGTCCGCGCCCGTAAGCACATCATATTCGTGGCCTTGAAATGACACTCGCCCAAGGACATGGCTGCCTCTGCAAGTATTAATTATAAAATATCTAATGCAGGGCCGGATTTAGGGGTGGGTAGGCGAGCTACTGCGCTGGGGCCTCAAATTAATAAATCCGGCCCTGTTCACACGAGTCGACTTTTCAGCTTCAACTAACCTTTTAATCAACAATCAAGTCAGCTCTTTTTTTACCCGCCTTTGATTTCTTAAACAAATATTTATTACTTATAGTCCCTGGATCATAACATTTGGGCCCCCTTAAGATGACTATCAAAAAAGAAAGCTGAAAATGTATGGCCATATCCCAAGGTTCAAACTCCTTGAGGGAACAGTACCAGGCAAAAGCAGACGAGGCAGACAGAAAAAACGATGGGAGGACAACATCAAAGAAAAACATTCCACATGCTTTTAGGTTTAATTATGAAATAATATAGAAATTATACTTTGACTAAAATATATTTCTTCTTATAATTAATTGTTTAAAAAAAATTATTTTGATGTTCTTTGTTCGAGATCCCTATTTATGAGTTGTTATTTGTTATTCTCTAAGCATCGAAACAAAAACAAAACGTCTCTGATGTTACAAAATTAAATTGTTAGAGTCCCACTTCCTGTGCTTCATTGTAAAGTAGTTCCCACTCGTGTCTTTACCGCCGTTATAAGATGGATTAGAACAGAGGTTCTCGGACTTTTTACCCGGGGACTCCAACATAAGAATGAGCACGAAGAAGAAGAAAGAAGCGAGGAAGTTATTTAAATTGAATAAAAATTTTCATATTTATGCGGACCCCTTACACTCGTTTCACTGACGCCTGGGTGTCTGCGAACTAGTTTGAGAACCACTGGGTAGCCCATCAAAAGGGCTCGAGCTTGAATCTCGACTCGAGTAGAGTCGTGTTTTTTTGTGTTTTTTTTTTTTTTGGAGCGCCTAAAGACAGCACAGAAAACCTTCTCCCATATACCGCCCTCCCCCTTCCACTGGTCCACAAAGAGCTAGGACCATAGTGGTTTGGGCATGTTATAAGCATAAAAAATGTCGCTGTGTAAAAGTTATTTTATAAAAGTATTGTTAAGACCTTATCCTAATTAACCCGCCCGGTCTACCATTCAACTTAACGTACTTACGTACCGAGAAAAAAAAAGACACGCGAAACGTTGAACAAGTGTCCTTAACCCTTAAAGTGCTGAGCTGTTTTTACAATGAGCTTATACAAAATGGAATTACAAATTTATTGTTTAGAGGCTAAATTAGCACACGCATTTTAAGGGTTAAATGAAAATGTGTACTTGTGAAAATGTGGATTAGCAAGAGTACAAATTGAGATCCTATACAGTTGGGTCGTCTCTAACAAAGCCTACAAAGAAGTGAAGAAGCTGGTTTAGGTCAGTATGCAAGCGCAGAGGGGCATTCAGGGTATTTCCCTTTCAGACATTGCGATCTATAGGGCAGATGATGTAAAAGTCATTTGTTTCTGTGGCCTACAGTTAATGAGGGTGTCATGTAGCCAGCACAACGACCAACCGCCTTTACTATTCCCCAACTAATGTCAGGTACCCATTAGCTGTGTGGATTCAGAGGCGTCCAAATATATCGAAATTAAAAAATCTATCATCACCTAGATTCGAACTCGGCACCGCCGGTTTGGAAGCCAAGTGCTTTACCACTCAGCCACCGTGCCTCCTAAGTGTCTTAAACTATATGACCCTAGCAAACAATTTGTATTTGAAGTTTATAAAGCTTTTTTTGAGTCTGTTGTAATTCCTAGGAACATCACATTCTAGGTACTGAATTTAGTTTTCTTTTTATAAAAAAACAGCTTGATCTTGTCGGAAAAAAAGATGCAGACGTGTGAATGAGTGTTAGCAGACGATGAAATAAATGGTCAAGATTTTGCAATAAATACTAATTATGACATTTGGGCAAAACACCATTTAAAGGTAATATAAAAGGGAAAGAAATGTTGAATAACTTTTCAAAGTGTACGAGTCTCTCTTTTTTCGTGGTAGACTCCCTTTGAACACTTGCTGGAACCATTCATTTCATTTTATTATTTGAGACTCTCAGGGCCGGCCTTAGGCATGAGTAAACTAGGCAGCAGCCTAGGGCCTCCGATTAGTGGGGGCCTCTCACTGAATGAATTTTTTTTTTCAGAGAAAAAATTGCAAAACATGTATCTAATCTCAAACATAGCAGAGTTCTATGGCTCTATGTTTACTAGCCTAGTTCTAAGTCTCTATTATGATTCAAGGTTTATTCACTGATGTTTACATCTACTTTGTTAGACTACAAATGTTAGAAGACCTTTGTTTCTTAATAGAGTTCTCCTTTCAGAACTTGTGGTCTATTGGGCAGAATGATGTAAAGATCATTGTTTCTAGCTTTTGGTGAAATGTCAAAATGTTATTTCTAGTCTGGTGAAAATGGATCATAGATGAAGCACATTAGTTCTATCGTCGATATATGAATTTAACTTATGTGTTGATTTAGATATAGATACAGGTTTTTTTTTTATTCATTGAGTATTTTTCGGTCTTAATTTTATTTTCTTTTGGGGGGGGGCGGCCATATTCACTTCGCCTAAGGCTTCCAAATACCTAAGGCCGGCCCTGATACTCTTCGCTTCCACCGTAGAACTAGATCTAAGGAAAGTTAACTCCGACTTACGTTCTTTCCAGAATCCGAATAGAAATCCTGGTCCTGGTGGGTCTGGCTCAATGACTCTGAATAGACAATAGAAGTGAATTATGTATTTAATTGTTATTAAAAAAAATAGAATTTGTATAGTCTTATCTTCTTATATGATACAGACGTTACTTCAAAAAAAGAAGATGATTACGTCCTAAGCGTCATGCATTCAGTTATGCATATTAACCAACGACTTAAATTCTGCCAAGTCACTGGTTTTCCTGGCTAGCTCAGGCAACCCAATCCATGCTCTAATAGCACTAGGGAAGAAGGAGCATTTGTACAAATTTGTCCTAGAATATGGAACGAGGAATGTGCCTTTATCTGTGTGTCTTTCTGAGTATTTTTACAATTTTGCTTTTGTATTTGAAGATTATGGTTCAGTGTTTTATGTATAATTGCTACTTTACTTTTGAGTCTTCTCTCCTAAAGGCTTTCTAAATTTAGTGAGTTTACTAAAGGTGTTAGTCTATTCAAATGTGAATATTCGTTTGTTATGAATCTCACTGCTCTATTTTATGTCTGTTCCAGTTTCTTAATGTTTTCTTGAGTTGAGGGGTCTAACCCATCTATATTGATATTTGCGCTATGGTCCTGTGGGGGGGAGGGGGTACCTGGAAGAATTTGCTACTTACGGCAGCTCAGCAGACACAAATCAAGTCGAAGTAGTTAAAAGTTCACTTCTAAAATCTGTTTTCTTATTTAAAAAAATGTTTCAACACTACGAGCAAACTACAAGCAGTCACGTGCTAGCCGCGTCAGAGCTGCCAACTGTAAGATTTCAACAAATGCGAAAAAAAAAATTAAAATAAAACGTATAGTTGCTGACCCATCGAAATATGGATATTTTCTCGACTCAATGGGCCCCCCTTCTTATGGATTCCCCCCTGGGCTGTATCCCCACTTGCCCTCCGTTAAATCCAGCCCTATACTTAACTAAATCTATTTTTAAAGAAAAGGACAAAAATTGTGCTCTGAAGACTTCTTGAAAATTCTATTACTTCCTTGGGAGAGTTTACAGCACTCCCCCCCCCCCCTCCCTCCCTCTTACTCATGGAGGTGAGGCGACGCAGAAGTAAGCAGAAATTTTGAAAAACTATCGCCTGAACCTACGCAAGTAGATCTGGGTTTTTCTACACTCACCAAACTAGTTTAAATCTTCAAAAAAAAAAAGAATAATTGCCTAAGAATATAACGAGACAAAAAAAAATTGTTCTCGCGGGTAAAGAACAATTTATGAATTAGTTGACCTTATTTTTTCTTCAATAAGCATTCTCAATACTACAGTTAATACTTTAGTATTTCAAATGAATTCAAAATGTGTGTAAATCATATTAAGTATATAGTAATGATGTTACTGTAATAACAGCTATCAGATCAGTATTGATTAAAGTGGAGAATATGCTTGTTATGAGAACAATTTTTAACAATCTTCTTTTGCCCGTAGGGTTTTACTTTCCCGAACAGACTGTCGCCTTAATCTACCTGGAGAATCTACTCGAGCATAAAATGATTTAATTGATGTTTAATGTGATCTGGATATTTTTGCTATTACTTGATCATGTAGACGAGCCAGCGAGACTGAACTCTCCGACTAAGTACTCACGCAAATTATAATAATGGCGGTACGTTTTTAAAAAAAAATAATTTTAATGATTGCTTCCCTTTCAACGTCCAGTCCTATAACAAAGTGTGAGGGCAATCTCGAGCTTTCTCGTACGAGATGTTATTTGAAGCTTGAACTCTCATTGAAATAAATTTATTTTAGTTTGACAGTTGTGTACGCCTAATTGTATTTGAGGAACTACTTATCCTAGCGCTTTCACTAGCCCACTTACTCCTCGAAGCGCTCACCGGCCGTAACTACTTTTTAATCAATGACAGATGTCAAAACTACATTACAATTACTTACAGTTCGATTGCAAGGGACATAATTAACATTGTGAACAATTCCGTAAGGTAATTAAACAATTAGAATTAAGGATAACAAGTCCTCATTTAGTTCTTCTCTTTACAGAGTTTATTACTGAATAAGCTAGAATCCATTTCGATTTATATGATAATGATATTAGCTCAAAGTCCCTGTCTGTCGATGCCAGATCATCTAGAGCATAGAGTTGAAGTCGATGAAACAGTGAGTTGACTTTAATGACATGCTAAAACTAAGTTTGTTTTTTAGCGATGATTGCTGTCAACAAACACTACGCAAACATACAGAGATTTAAATACACTATTTAGAGCTATAACGCAGGATGTAAGCAATTACCATCAGATCCCATGTTAAATTACATGGTAGCTAAACGATTTGTGACTGAGCCTTAGTATATATAGAGTTCTATGTTGAAAAAATACAAAAAAACAATGCGATACTTTTGAAAGAAGAAGGGTCAAGATTGTGGGTACGAGGCTTTGACTTCGCAATTTTTAAATAAAATTAAAAATATGGTTCAGGATAACTCAGGAAGTCAAAGTGCCCAAGAGTTTGTTCCCTTGGAGATTTTTATCAGCAACGATGCCCGGAGGATAACGGAGATTGTGATTGACCTGATTATCAATTTCGTCATCGCGTCCATCGGAGTGGTCAGCAACACTCTGGTCATCATCGTATATGCCAAGCAAGGGTTCAGGGACAGCGTTGGCGTTTCGATGACCACTATCTCCGTCTGGGATTTGATCAAGTGCTTGGGCGGAGTGATGCAGAGGATGGCGGGGCCCATCAACCTGTGGAACCCGGTGTACGCCCTGACCTGGACAAACATCTGCCTCGTCGTTTTCAACTACCTGGTTTCCTTCTCCACCTACGTGACCAGCGTCCTGGCCGGGTACGTGGCGGTAGAGAGGTGCCTCTGTGTGGTGTTCCCCCTCCACATCAAGCGATACTTGACCACCAGGGTCTCCTGGCTCATTTGCATGCTCATATCCGTGGTGGTCTTTGGATGGTTCGCGGTCATCTTCGGCATCTACGATGTCCTCTGGGTCTGGGAACCCAGCTTCAACGCCACCATCGCCATCTACCGCTTCAGCAGCTTCTCCAGCCAGAACAGCGTTGTCCTCTTCGGCTTCTACAACCTCTCCGGAACAATCTGGCCCATCATCAGCCTTCTGGTCATCGTCTCGTCCGCGGGGGTCATCTCCAGTAAGTTAAGAGAGGCGTCAAAGTTCAGGCAAGAGCAGCAAAGAGATTACAGCAGCTCCAGCATAAAGCACGCCAAGCAGAGCGCGGGTAAAAAGCTTAGCACGAGAGACCAGAAAGTCATGAAGATGCTCCTGGTTATCATCGCCATGTTCGTCATCAACCTGAGCCCTCGGGTTGTCCACTACCTGGCCAAGTACATAGTGGAGGATTACTATTACTTAAAAAAGTACCATAACCTGGTGCACGTGGTCAGCTATGTCATCCTCTTCTTTGACTTTCTGAACGGCTCGGTCAATCTGGCGATCTTCCTGGTTATGAGCTCGTCCTTCAGAGCCACGTTCTTCCAGGTGATCATCCACTGCAGGTGTACGCCAAAGAAATCTGCTTACTGATGCCGGGAGGGTTTTCTCTGTTGAATGTTAGAACACTGTGAATCTCCAGACTGTTACTATTTGTTGACTAGCTGTTGTAAAGGTAGATTTAGTCTACTCCGTATGGGGGGATTTCTCGTTTACACTTTGAATTCAAAATGTTATCAAATAATGAAAAGTTCTTCATATTTATTAGTTATTAATATTTATTAATAGCGTTATGTTTAATATGATTATAAACTAAACCAAAAAGTTCAATGCCTGGTTGTCAAGAGCTGGGGGATTTTTAGATTTGTATATTTACAGGGAAGTAACTTCATAGTTTTTTTCTCCCTTTGTATTGTTACGATCTCTCTCTTATTCAGGCCTTCTGTAAACACTGCTAAACACAACACATCAACACATCAAGAACTTGACAACAAGGCTCCAAATAATCTGGTACTTTAATAAGGGTCAAATAAAACAGCCAATACGACACAATTGGCAACACAATCAACTACTACAACGTTAAACTGTATATCACTGTACTGAACTCATAAACTCTACTGTCTCTCCCTGGACTCGTACGTTTCACTGGAGGACTGCACCAGGACCGACTTCATGGCTGACTAACAGTCCCGGTCTCAACGTTCTCCGTCTTGAACTGCCGCTTTCTTACACACTGTGTCTCTGGTCTGCGCAGGCTTATGATCAGATGACCATAACACGGGCGCTATTCACGTGCAAAGTCCATGCCAGTACTGTCCCTTGCCTTTCAATATAGCACGCCAAACTGTATTACTGGCCTGTGTCACATATGTCAGCTGATCACACACAGTTAACCCTTTTGCGCCACGAATAGGGTTATAACAGTATTTAATAAATGATGTTCTTATGCCCATGTTTCTGTTTTAAATGTAAGACACTCAATAATTCAGGTAACTAATGTATCTAGATCTAAGATTCGGAAGATTAAGGATGCGTGCAGCGTTTCACATGTCTATGCAAACCCAGTTGAGACCTGCATATATTTTTCACATCTGATGCAGAAAAAGCCGTAGACACTTAGGGGCCAATTTCTCTTATCTATACATTTTCTGTGCCTCTCATCCACAAGGGCTTTTCTTTGGGTCTCAAATGTGTGTTACGCGGTTTTGTGACAGCTTTCCAACGGTCTCTTTCAGATGTCATTTGCTGCTAGCCAGTTTCCTCTATGCCGGTAAGGGTGGAATGGCGCCTTGGTTGATCTTTATAGCGCTTACGGGGGCTCGATACTTGACCACCGTTTTCGGAAGCGAAAGATAATTCTACGGGGCGTATCTATTCCACTGTTCTTTTAAATGACAATAAAATCAGATTTACATTTTGGAAAGTTAAACTTAAAGTAGCTTTCATAAGTCTGAATTTATTTTTTATAGCATGCAAATTATTTTGTATTACGTCAAGTCGCTGACGTGGTCAATTGTAGTCAAACTGAATTTCCATTTCATGGGACCATAAAAAAAATTATCTTATCTATCTTATCTCATTGGTAAATCAAATATCGTGTCGAATATAACACCAAAGATCAGGCACTATACTGACTGTGTGTCATAAAACTTTACGAATTGAAAAATGTTGCCACTGTTTACGTTGACTTTGTGCTGTGATTTTAAATATAAAGCCTTTTTTTTTTTCTTGTTTCATTAAGATTTTCAAAAAAATGTAAACAGTGCACTTTTTTTTTTCTTAGATTTTTTTTTGTAGACTTTTTTTTTATTCATATCACATAAATACATTTTCTATTTTCTAAGAATTGAAAACATTTGACATCATCATACTTTACTCTTTCTAATATCATCGACATCGTCATCTGTATATTCAATTTTATAGAGGGAGGTTGGGGGGGGGGGTGAAAGTGGGGGAGACGTCACAGTTCGCGTAACCAAATCCCTCCCACTTTTCCCGGTCTGTTCTTAACGGGCTGTAAAAGAGTAGCCGGTCCTTTCTTTGGACCTTGTCCAGCCATCTTATCTTTGGACGTCCCTTGATTTGTGCTCCCTCCACTGAGCCCCTTGAAGGATGACCTTTCACATCTAGTGACCACTATTATCCAAAGATGGACCATTTGCCGCCGAAACTTGAAGGGGGAAAATGATGTTTATCAAAAGCCATTCCAACACAATCAACTTATATATAACAACAATAATATTGTAATGACACGATATCATGGACGCGTTGAAGTTGGGGTTTAATCGGGTATTTCCGTAGTGACGCGACAGATCATTTAAAAAAGTGAGAACGGAACTAGAGAGCCAACGGACATGAAGCTGAAGAGACCGGCTTATATTTAGAGATGACGTGGACTGAGCTTTTATTCTTGAATAAAGTTATTGTTAAAGTTACTATCAAGAGTTAGTCAGTATCTACTTGACTTATTGTTCTGTGGGTGGTTGCTTATTCACGAACTCGCAGATGTCTACAATCAACTAGTCTACAGTATTGATCAACTGGACTACACCAACACGCACCAGCCATCAACAATATTTTGACTGTTTACAGGACATAACAGAATGAGACGAAGCATGTCCCGCAAGATGGAAATCGGAGCTAGAGAAACATGTCCTTGTGTGTGGTGTCAGTGGAGAATGGCGATCACGTCCTTCGAGGCTACATACTTAATATTAGAGGTCCGAACAAGATGGGCCCTTTTGTCCACAAGACAACAGCCCACTAAAGGACAAACTGTATGAAGAACTTACAAATACGAAAAAAAAAGATAAAATACTTAAAAAAACACAATGGTAAAGGCTTTTTTCTTATTCTATATGCTAGGACAAAATTTTACTAGTTCCCGGTCGTGCCTGAATCAGCCAGATAAATGAACGACTTTGTCTGTAACTAACACTCAGGACCAGCTTACAACACTATTCAAGGATGCCTAAACTAAAATGATAAAGTACTCCGAAAGACATAGAGATAAAAGCTTAGTTCTTATTCCATATGCCAGGGCAAATTCTTACTAGTGTTCAAGAGTTCAAACTCTAAACTCAGTTTGTATGGAAGATTAGTCGTATATGTTTCAGTATCTGTTTAACAAAGCCTGCCCCCTACCTACTATTAGAGTCCATTTTGACCTAATT
Organism: Biomphalaria glabrata; assembly: GCF_947242115.1. Classification (NCBI taxonomy): domain Eukaryota; kingdom Metazoa; phylum Mollusca; class Gastropoda; family Planorbidae; genus Biomphalaria; species Biomphalaria glabrata. The sequence goes on along the minus strand of NC_074727.1, from coordinate 1,918,467 downwards.
ATTGGCAAAAGGCAATGTTTAGTACTCACTCAGGCGTATTCAGCTTTTCGACCACATCCTTCTGCATGGGACCGCGTCTCCTTGGCAACAGCCTGTAAACATAAGCAAACACACTATTAGTAAGGTCAATATTCTATTTGCTGTAAACATCTAAAGAAAAAGTTGGCAACAATATTCAAGCCTACGCCAACATCTCTCACTTTTAATGTACGTAGTAGTTAGTTGATGCCACTTGTGTTGTTTTAAAGCAGTGGTTCCCAAACTTGTTTGTCGAGTAGACCCCTTGCCATGTTTTCTGATTTTCGGTAGACCCCCTGCTCAACTTGCACATTTTTGGAAATTCATTAACATTTTTTTTTTAAACAAATTTCTAACTGTAATGAGTTGAAACTACACAACTACGGATATTATGTTTCATTTACGAATTTGTTGTTCTCTGACGTAGTCTTTCCAACATTAAATATTAATTAATTAATTAATTAATATGCCTTAAGTATCATTGTAAAAGGTTTCGCAAAGAGCAGTTTTTTGTGTATTTCTTGAAGGAATGAATCCCAAAAAGTCACGACCTGCTTGGATGAAATCTATTATTGTAGACCCCCGTGGACATCTGATAGACCCCCAATTTATTTTTTTCACTTTCGTAGACCCCTTGGAGGTCTTTTTAGACCCCTGGGGGTCTATATAAACCACTTTGGGAATCACTGTTTTAGAGTCTATAATATTTAGTGAGATATTGATGTGATGTTGTTTTTTTTTTCCCATTGAAGTCTAATTATAATATATTGAGCACAAAATTTTATAAATGGAGCCAGCTCGCATGATCTTTATGATGAGTCCACTAATTCTGTACAATTACCCATAATGCAGAGTATAAAATTGAAATATGTTTTTGTAACCGGAAAAAAACGTGTTATCCTTGTTCAAACATTGGTTTAACTCTTTCTCTCCTAACTGACGATACCAGCGTTGATTCAACCAGAATGTGGTAAATAATTACGGAGAAAAAGAGTTAAGTTCCTTGTTTATGGATATTTTAATAGCCCGATCCTGTTTCAGTAACATTGTATGGATTCATCTGTGATTAGGATTTAAGTATGTCCAAGAGTAAAAGAGTTAAATACCCTGTCTCGAATAACGACGTGACGAATGTTCTAAAATCGTTGGTTTAGGTCGGCATAGATTAGTACGTGATAGACCTAGCAAACAGTATTGAAGAGCGAGTTGGTTATTATTACAAATTATGCGATTGGATAATCTGACATTTAGAGAAAACGTTATTTTTAATTGTGAACAATTTTCATCTTTCTGTGGACCCCCTACGGCGGTCTCGCGGACAGATTTTAAAAAGGACACCAAAGAAGACTAAAGCAATGAATGGGCGCTATTTGAAATTCTTTCCGTCAAATGGAACTTTTTATTCCTCAAAATGGGGACAATTTGAAATATTTTTTTCCAATTTTTTTTTCTATGTTCCAATCTCAATGTCAAATGTTTATTGACGAATACAGACTCCTCCTTATCTTATCTTATCTTATAAATGACTGGCATTCATGTAGTGAAGACTTTTATATACGTCCTACACAATGTGTAGAACTAACCTTATAATATGGCATTTATTTGTTTCACTACGACTAAGAGTGGTTTATTATCTTATCTTATATATTACAGACGTTACTTCACAAAAAAACCGACATAATTACGTCCTACGCATTTCAGGTGTCAATCTAGTCAAGCATGTTAACCAATGACTTAGGATGACTGCCTGGTCGTGAGGTTTGCGCGCTGGACTGTCGTTCGGATTTATCGACGGTCGAGGGTTCAAACCCTGCCCGCTCTCATCCCCCGTCGTCCTGCGGGAGGTTTGGACTAGGAAGTAAACTATCTTTAACTCTGAAGGAACATCCGAATTATGTAAAACAAACATGACTTAAACTCTGTTAAAACATAGTTTTTTGAAGGGGCTGATTCAGGCAACCCGTTCCATTCTTAAATGGCACTAGGGAAGGAGGAGCACTTAAACGAATTTGTTCTATCATAAGGAATAAGAAATTTGACTCTGAGTCTTTCTGGATATTTCATTGGGTTTTGTTTTTCTATATGTAAATTATGGTTTAGTGTTTTATGTATTAAATCTTCTTGCTTTTTATTCTTCTGTCTTCAAGTGTAAGTTTAGTTTACCTCACCCTAAGGTCAATGTTAATCAACAACCACAAAAAGGAGTGGCTCAACCAATGGGCAACAGGAAACACAGGCAGAGCCATGTACGAAGAAATGAATACGCCTAACAAACTGGACAGTATTAGCTTCCTCCCCCGCAAAGAATAATCTACAATCTTCCAACTAAGGACAGGACACACACCTCTGTTAAATTACCATCTCGATAAAATAAATCCCACACAACCCCCCTCCTCCCTTTATAGACACTTCGCCCACCATTATGAAACCGTAAACCATATCCTTTTTGAATGCCCCTTCCTAACCCTCCTTAGGCAGACCCTACTACCACTCCAGCCCAACTTAACCAACACCCTACGGCAGTGCTGAACAACTGAAGAAAACAGCACACTATTTTTTCCTTGGCAGTCTGCAAAAGAGCTCACAGCTCAGCAGCAAAAAGCTAACTAGAAGAAAAAGAAGAAGACTCTGTGTCTTTCTGAATTTTTCATTAGGTTTTGCTTTTCTATTAGTAAATTATGGTTTAGAGTTTTATGTATTATAGCTACTTTACTTTTTATGCTTCAGTCTTGAAGTGTCTCTAAGTTTAGTGATTTTACTAATGACGTTACTCTAATCAAATAGGAATATTCGTTTGTTTCAAATCTGACTGCTCTATTTTGTATTTGTTCTAGTTTCTTTATGTTTTCTTGAGTTGAGGGATCCCAAACAGAGGATGCATATTCTACTATTGGCCTAACTAAAGTTAAATAGCATTTGGGTTTTATGTTCTTGGTGTACAAAAAAAAATACTTTTAATAAACCCTAATTTTGCTTCAATTTTTAATAATTTCATCAATATGGGGAACCTATTATACTTTTTCATTTATTATAACACCCAGGGGCGGACTGGCTATATGGGCTTTCGGGCAAATGCCCGGTGGGCCGGTAACCAAATGGGCCTGTAGGGCCATCGAAAGACATCCTTTTAGGGCCAACTCACGTAGCGATCAAAAAGCAACATAAGGCCTATACTTCTTTTTAAAGATATAAAGTTCACTGTATGCATACGTACAGTTATCGATACATTATCAAATTGAACATAATGATTATGAGGACAGGTATGATTGGATGCCCATTAAATCATATGCAATTTGTGGGCCTCACTGTATAGAAAATGCCCGGGCCGATTTTGACACCCAGTCCGCCCCTGATAACACCTAGTTTCTTTTGAGGTTTTTATCTGTGTGACTAGTTTACCATGAATAATGGAAGTCTTTTTTTGTTTGTTTGTTTATTGATCTTGATTGGAAATTAGATGTGATGACAACTCTTGTCTCTAACAAATATATCACGTATCAATAGTTGTACCATGACTGACAAGCCTTTCTACTTGGTCACACATTAGTTCTGAAACCTGGTCACGTACTGCTAAGTGCTTGTATTTCAAAACATGTCCCTCGGTAATCAGCGTCTGTCAGATAGTCAGACTGTCACTAAATCTTGACCTCGATCAAAAGGAGAAAAATTTGAACGTCGTGGCAATTATAAACCAGGGGCGGAGACACGCATGTGGGCGCCATGGAAAAAAAAAATGTGGAAGAAAAATTTCGTTGATTGGATTTCTTCTTGTAGTTCCGAGGTTGTGACCCTCGATTGGTTTTCAATGAACTAGTCAACGCTGGGATTATTTCCGGTGCCAGCGGTCAGCGAATGTGTCTGGAATATGCGAGCTGTGTCTGGCTGTGAGACGGGATGTTAAAAAAAAAACTCCCAAGACTTTTTACCCTTCGCATGACGCTCCATAACTGACAAAACCACAGGCTTATCAAAGATGCATACTGTTAGACACTTAGTTTAGTTTAGAGACGCACCGAAATAGACGGACTTTGAACATTTCGGACATTTTGTGACGATTTTACGTACTGGGCTAGAGATTATTGTTGTAGACTTTTAGTGCAGTTACTTGTAGACTCTTGTAGGGATAACATCACCTTTAGAGACTGACTCGACTGTGGCCCATTCTGTATTTAAGTTCGTTACTGTGTTATATTGAGTCAGGACTTTGTTATTCTGTGGTAACCCGTTTGTGAGGATGTGTGTTGAATGTTCGTTCTGGCATCTGTAATACACTTCAACAGTACTGCCAAGCTTCTAAGGTTCTGATCATAGGTACTGTAGAATACTAGACAAACATTAACTTTCAATTCGCACATACAATCGTTACAAAAACACACATACATTGGAGACTTTGCTTTTTCTTGTAACAAGATTGACAAAAGGGAAATGAATGGAAGATTGCTGCTATTGTCACAATGAATTAGCACCGGTGATTCGGCGTTGTGAACTAACCATTGCAGCACCAGCTAATCTTAATGAAGTCCTCCGCATCAGAAGGTCTTGAGTTGAAAGTGTGTGTCTTTAAAAGACTTGATAACTGCTAATGTGGATGTCTCGTCATGAAGAGAATATTGTAGTCGGAAGAGTTATTATAATGGATGGGCTCAGTATGATTACATGATAATGAAATATTTGAACTTTAATAAATGAATTGTGGGATTTGTTAATTTTTATGTAGATCCAATATCACAGAAAAAAAAGTTCAATGGAAGATTGTTTTTTTCTATAGTATTTACTAGAACAGGCGAAACATAACAAAAATATTTTAAAAACTAAGCTTATCCAATGAGAAGAACTCCACATAAACAGCGATATATCTCAATACCATAAAACTCATTTCCTTTTTCGATATTACAAAATTAATTAATCACTAGTTTTTTTTATTCATGTTTTGTTAGGGACATTGAACAATTGTGCAAAGTTTTAACTTAATACGAGAATGTGAAGTGGGAGAAAGTTCAAAGTTCAAAGTTTGTACCATAAGAGTTGATATTCTGACATTGATGTGCTCATTGCTACACCAAATATAAGTCAATAAAATAATATGTAAACCATTTCCAAAAAAAGTTTTGTTCTAGGCAACGACGACCATTCTCAAGAGACCAGAAGTTCATTATAGTATTTTTCTGTTAGAGGTCGTGTGTCATGGGGTACTCGGAGAAGTGTGCCCTGCTCTGGAGATCCTTGGGCTAAGTATATCTTTAGTATTATTGTATTTTCTATAATGTATTATTTATAGAGATATAGCCTCAAATGATTTCCAGGCAGTATTTTTTTTTACCCTGATGTTCTGCATCCTGGGGTACTCCCAAACGTGACATATTTTTGTAGCCTTTCTCTGAGGGATTCAACCTGTATTGAATCATCAGATGGGCTTTACATATTTTTTATAGCCTTGTCTCTGAGGGATTCAACCTGTATTGAATCATCAGATGGGCTTTACCAAACGGATGTCTATAGGTGGGATTCTATGAAGCTTGTAGGCTCATAGGTTTCCCTGAAGCCTATAGTTCATCATGACCATTTTGTTGGTTTTTTTTTTGGCTAAAAGTGGCTAGTGTAAGCCTGAAGCCTGTAACCCTAGTGTAGCCAAAAGTGGTCGTGTTTCGACCTGAGGCATGTGACCTTCAGTTGGCTGTGTAAGCCGGAAGTTTGTAACCCCAGAATGGTCAAAAGTGGTCATGTGTTGACCTGAGGCCTGTGACCTTTATTTTTGATAACCAGAATGTGACGATAATGTAACATATGACTATATTTTTGAGTATCTTTTGTTTACTTTTTGTTGTGTCGGCCTGTGAGTTGATTTACACATTTATTTTACTTTGTAAATAAACTTTGTACATATGTTTAACAAAAAAAAAAAAAGTTCATTCATAGATCAATGCTTTAGAAGGGCTTGCGTTTGTGTGGATAAAATGAGAACAGAAAAAAAAAACAATAACTTAAAACACAAGAAGAGGAAATAGAGAAAGCGAGAGCTAAGAAAATAAGAGTGTATAAGAGAGAAAGAGAATAGAGGAGAGGAAATGACTAAGACGCTAAAAGAAATGAAATATACGATTTGCTCCTTCTGCATTATACCAACATTACCCTTGAGAATGCCTAGAAAAAGAATGCCTAGAAAGAGAATTCCTAGAAAGAGAATTCCTAGAAAGAGAATTCCTAGAAAGAGAATTCCTAGAAAGAGAAAACATAGAAGGAGAATACCTAGAAAGAGATTGCATAGAAAACGAATGTCTAGAAAAAGAATGTCTAGAAAGAGAATGCATAGAAAGAATGACCACAAAGAAAATAATTTAAAAAAATAATTATTAGAAAGAGACCAGAAGAGAATTTCTAGAAGGAAAATGAACAAAAAGAGAATGACAAAAGACTTAGACTTTAATGTAGCATATTTTTTTTTATTTTCCCAGAAAACGACCACAAAGACAATGACTAAATACAAAGAATGGTCACTTCAAAATGACCACATTGAGAATATGGTCATCTCCAACAATCCAAAGCCCTGACAAGACTTGCGTGCAGTCACAAAACCATCTCCGACATAAACGAATACCTTCTTCCTTACTCGATAGATAATTCGGTCAAGTTATGTTTCCCCATTCCTCTCCACACGATCACCACCCCCACCCCCCAGCACTGTCCACTGGAGTGACTTACTCTCTTTGCCCTCTCCCCCCCCCCCTCCCGCTGGAGTGACCCGATCTCCGACCAAAGCAACTCCGACGTGCCTAATGGGACTGTGTCCAGTGTTTACAGTGTCCATCCCAATCTGGCCTCGGGGTGGCTACTGTTGTGACGTCGGGAGCCCCAGTGTCCCGAGTCTCTTGTATGCTTAAATAATGTGATACAACTTACAGAGGCGGAGCCCTCGGTCGCTGGGTCACGGAGAAATCACAGAATCCCACACAGGGGAGGACGAATACTACATTTACTCGCGTTTAAATGTAAACACCAAGAAATAGGAAAGGAAGAATCTCAGAGGAAAACTTTGTGTAAACTCAACGAAAGAAAACAACAAACAACGCCAACACTATAAACCTGATCTTCTTATCTTATATAATACAGACGTTACTTCAAAAAAGAAGATGATTACGTCCTACGCGTCATGCACTTAGTCATGCGCATTAACCAATGACCTGAATTCTGCTAAGTCACTTGTTTTCCTGGCTAGCTCAGGCAACCCATTCCATGCTCTAATAGCGCTAGGGAAGAAGGAGCATTTGTACAAATTTGTCCTAGCATATGGGACGAGGAGTGTGCCTTTATCTTTGTGTCTTTCAGAGTATTTTATTAAATTTTGTTTTTGTATTTGAAGATTATGGTTCAGTGTTTTATGTATAATTGCTACTTTACTATTGAGTCTTCTTTTACACCACACTATTAACTCCCTTGCCCAGAGAATGTATTCTAACAAATTGACTACATACACATAAAAAGAAAAATATGGTCCAAAAATTGAAAAGAAACAAGCTGAATATAAAATATCTTTTTTTTTTTTCCAAAAAAGACAATACCTTCTTTATGCAACTTTGCGATAGTTTTTCTATTAAAGATTAATGAATGTTAGATTTAAACACACTTTTTACCCAGTCTTCCCCCTTGAACAACTCCTGGTTAAGGGAAGGTATAGAATAGTATAGATCTAGTACACCTTTTAATATTACGATGATACACATGTGGATTTAGAGTAATTTAGATTTAGAAGACAATGCGCACAATTTCCCTGAGCATTAATTTCTTAAATTTTCAATCAATACACTCTATACACCTGGTATATAGTGCGAAGCTTTTGTTATAAATTTATATGGGGAAAATGAAAATGTGCTACCATTTTACAGAACATATCAGCTATGCAGAGAATCAAGTTATATCTAGCATTGCCAGTATAACAGAAAACACTTAACAAAAAAAATAGAGGCAGTGTCTTCGATTTCAAAGATTAAAGATAAGAGCAGTGTTTCACATGTCAATGCAAACCCGATTGATTGCAAGCAGCTAATTTTTCCACATCTGATGCAGACAAAACCGTGGTCCCACAAGATGTGTGTTTGAGTTTTCTTTACTTCTTCTGCGTCTGTCTTCCGCAAGGGCTTTTCTTTGGGGCCTCACATACCTGTCCCGCGGTCCTGTCTCCAACTCTTTCAGAGGCCACCTGCTGCCAGCTACTTTCATCTATCCCACCAGGGCCGGCCCTAACAAATGCGGGGCCCCTCTGGGTAGGGATATCAAAATTAAGTTTTTGTATTAGAAAATACATTTGTCTTAGCCGTGTTTTTTTTTTTATCATGGCACCCCATAATGACGAATTTGTCTATTTTTCAAGAGATTGTTATGAGTTCTAAAGAGATTGTAATAATGTCAGGAGATTTCCAGGACTTTTTCGTATATTTTGCAATTACAAAAACAAATTTACAGGAGGCCCTGGAAAATTAGGAGGCCGCGGAAACCCTGATATTATAGATATATATATAAAAGTGGTCGCCCACTTTTACGGTATACCGATATATGCAAACACAACCTGAAGCTCTTCAAAATCGACACTAGCAGCTGTGGAAAGTGGCACTAGACAGATCCACATGGAGAGAGAGCATAAAGGAAGGGTTTCGTATTGCAGATGCCATACACGACAGAAGCAGAAAGAAGGGTGATAATGCAACGGGACCAGGTGATTCCATATGCCCAACCTGTGACCGCAGCTGTGTATGAAGAATTGGCCTCTTTAGTCACACAAGAAGTTGCAAAGGGAAAAGAGTGTCTCTCGAGACGTAAAATGCCATTTAATTTTAATAATTTACACCTAGAATTAGCGTGGGCCTATGAAACTGTGAGGGCCTCGACCGCATAGGTTGCAGAGGACTAAGGCCGGCCCTGTATGCCACTTAGGGCAAACTGGCACCTTAGTTTATTTTTATACCTTTTACGGGAGGCTACTCTGTTAAGCTCGCCAAAAAAAAAATTGGATGAAGTTACTAGACACCACTTACATAGAATCGAATATGGGAAGACACATTAATTGTCATCAGAAATTCAAAATGAGTTCATAAACTTGATGGGTAATAAAGTTAGGGGATCATTTGTTGGGAAAGTCAAGCAAGTTTGTCACTTTTCTCTGATGCTTGATTCCACCCCCAGATGTTTCTCATCAAGAACAAGTATCCCTAATAGTTCGTTACTTGGATATTGATAATTTCGAAATAAAAGAGTCATTCGTTGCTTACTTTGAAATTTGGAAACCTGATGGAAAACATTCTCAAGATTTTTTTCTGAAAACTTTTAAAGACATTGGACTGGACTTTGATCTGTGCAGAGGTCAAACGTATGATAACGCAGCCACAATGAGTGGCCGTCTGTCTCTTAGACATAAATCCAAAGGCAACATTTCTGAACTTTGATAATCATTCTCTCAACCTGGCAGCTCTTAATTCTGCTGAGATAGATCCAGCAATTGTCATCTTTTTTTTTGGAACTGTACATGAATTGTTCAACTTTTTTCCAATTCACCCCAGAGATGGGCCAAATTGAAAGAAGCTGGAGCCGAGAGTTTTAAAAAAGGAGAGTAAAACAAGGTGGTCCGCAAGAGAAGCTACGTCGGCAGTTTCCTAGCATCTCGACAAATCATCAAGCTGTTGGAGAAACTTTCTGAATCAACAACTGAAAGAAGCAATGCACAGACTCTTCATGCAGTGGAAAATTATGAATGTTTTGCTTATCTAGAATTCTGGTCAAATCTACTACGCCAAATCAACCTAGTTCAGAAGAAACTACAAAAGTCAGGACTGCACATACGGGAAGCTGATGATGAAATTAAAACCCTTTCATGCTCACTGCAAAATGATGAGAAACTGACGAAACTGATCACCCAATCCATCGAAAGATTAATAGAAAGTAGTGAATGCTATGCATTTCCTGTAATCAAACTAACCAGAAGAAAGAAAAGACTTGATGGTAAGTTGAGTTCTGATGTAGGACTATCAATAGAACTGCAATTCAAACGTGTTGCAACAGAAGTGGTTGACAGATTTCATATGGAGATGAAGGACATATTTCAAAGCCTGGAAAACCATGTGGACACCTCTGGGTTTCTTGTAGAACCAAGACACCTCTTGCAGTCTATAGATGATGACACGCTGATGAAAAACCGTGTTACTTTTTCCTGTTTGATGAAATACAGGCAAATCGCTTGTTCACTGATGTCATTGATGCACGAGCACTTTTCATCAACAAGTCCCACAATCATCCAATTAACATCTTGAGGTAGCTGGCTTTATATGGTAATGATGTGTGCTCAAACCTTGCAACCTCCATTCGAATACTTCAAACTCAGGCCACTACCATTGCGTTAAGTGAGAGATCATTCTCAAAGCTCAAGTTAGTCAAAAACTATCTCAGGAGTACAATGACGCAAGAAAGGCTTAGCATGGCTTTAAATGTCAGTGGAGTCACAAATACTAGACAGTATCGATGTAGATGGTGTTATAGATGCCTTTGCTTCACAGAAAGCACGACGTGAAGCGATATGAATGGACCTCATTCACCAATCGTAAATAAACAACATTTAGCCACGTGATAATATTGATAAAACAATGAAAAAAAACGTATCACGTGACAGCCTTTGTGGATTGCGTAATTTGTATAGAAGAGATAGAGAACCACGTGGCTAAATGTTGTTTGTTTACTACTGGTGAATGAGGTGCATTGAGATTTGTCACTTGTGCATTAGTTCGCCAATAAACAACGATACTATTCATCAAAAGAGTCTGAATGATTATTTCTTGTTAATTTTACTGCTAGACTGTACCAATTTGAATGTAGGGTTGTATATTTAATATGTACATTACCTCAAGTCATGATGTTCAATGTGTAAATGCAAGGGGCCCCAATGAGCAGTCCCCCTTGATCCCCTAAATTTCTAGCTAAGCTTTTGTGTGGTATGTAGTAAGATGGTTTAGGTACTGTGCCTATTTCTTTGGTTAGTTCAATGACATTATCTAGGTGACAGAGTAGATGAATATGTAGGTTTTATTAATTCGTTTTTCTTATTGAGATCTCGTGTTTCGGAGTTACAATGGAAGTGAACAATCCAGCAGACGTGGCATTTCGTCAGTTGGAACAAAGACCTACATTCCAACACGCGCGCACACAGACACATACATCAAACACACTTATGGAGGCAGTGACATTTGGACCAATTCTGACAACTTATTAACCCGAGTTATGAGCCTCGTAGTTTATGCTCCATGCATAAATAGACAATGAGGTCAGGAATATGGGCGTTGACAAAATGGAGGATCCTTTTTTATTCTGTCGGCTTTATTTATTTATTTTCAATAGACCTCATTCACCAATCGTAAACAAACAACATTTAGTGATAATATTGATAAAACAATGAAAAGTATCACGTGACCGCCTTTATGGATTAAATATTTTGTATAGAAGATATAGAAAATCACGTGGCTAAATGTTGTTTGTTTACGATTGGTGAATGAGGTCCATTCTGTTCGCTAGTCTGGAGATGAATGAACTATGTGGCTACGCGGTCTTAGAGGTGACCTACTTATTTTGATTCCAATAATGCAGACAAAACCGTTATCGTCATCATCTGTCTCATCATCATCTGTCTCATCATCTGTCTCATCATCATGTCTCATCATCATCTGTCTCATCATCATCTGTCTCATCATCATCTGTCTCATCATCATCTGTCTCATCATCATCTGCCCCATCATCATTTGTCTCATCATCATCTGTCTCATCATCATCTGTTTCATCATCATCTGTCTCATCATCATCTGTCCTCATCATCCTCTGTCTCATCACCATCTGTCTCATCATCATCTGTTTCATCATCATCTGTCTCATCACCATCTGTCTCATCACCATCTGTCTCATCACCATCTGTCTTATCATCATCTGTCTCATCATCATCTGTCCTCATCATCCTCTGTCTCATCATCTTCTGTCCTCATCATCATCTGTCTCATCACCATCTGTCTCATCACCATCTGTCTCATCATCATCTGTCTCATCATCATCTGTCTCATCATCATCTGTCTCATCACCATCTGTCTCATCACCATCTGTCTCATCACCATCTGTCTTATCATCATCTGTCTCATCATCATCTGTCCTCATCATCCTCTGTCTCATCATCTTCTGTCCTCATCATCATCTGTCTCATCACCATCTGTCTCATCACCATCTGTCTCATCATCATCTGTCTCATCATCATCTGTCTCATCATCATCTGTCTCATCATCATCTGTCTCATCATCTTCTGTCTCATCATCATCTGTCTCATCATCATCTGTCTCATCACCATCTGTCTCATCACCATCTGTCTCATCACCATCTGTCTCATCATCATCTGTCTCATCATCATCTGTCTCGACTTTCGTCGTAAGGGTGCTGTGACAGCATAACTTGGTCCCTCCCCTTGTCCCGGTCAGCAGCAGTTCTAAGCAGGATATCAAGAGAGGGGCCAGTCCATTGTTTTATGTTGTCCAGCTTTTCTTCGGACGACCCTTTCTTCGTGCTCCCTCCACTGGACCTTGAAGAGTGACTTTTGACAGTGAGTTCATATCCTACAATATGACCAAACCAAATCTCATAGTCTCGTTTAGGCCTAAGTACATAGACGTCTAATTCAAAAAGCGCTATTTATGAGTGTATATGTGTTTTGTGTGGGAATGTTGTTCGTACTTGCATCTATATTGTTATTGTTACAGTTGTTACGCTGAGGTGGTCAATTGTAGTCGAACTGAATTTCAATTTAATTGGAACAATACAAATTATCTTATCTTATCCTATCTTAAAGAGCACCCTTTATTGTCATCAAAAATACAAGTTCAAACTTTTACCAGACAGACAGTTGATATAAGCTTTGTAAATATAATTGAAATCAGAAAATTGAACTATTAGATAAAATGCTTTATTTATAAACATCTACAGAATATATAAATGCTGTGACACATAGAACTATAAAATTAGCAAAGACAATGGCATATATAGGCCTAATAGTTTCGTCTACTAATAGAATCACCATAAACATGGTAGCGGCCGTATTATTGGTGAGAGACCGAGCGGGAAAATCCGATACCAAAGTTGCCAACTCATCAAAGAGGAAAAATATAGCGTCAGCAGTCATTGAAATGTTAAGTCCTCTGTTTACATTAAATACTGGCGAACGTGTTTGATATATTGATCGTTGACAGTTAATAGCAAACTCAAGAGTAGTAAAAAAAAAAAATTAAAATTGTAACCTGTATGATTAGGAGGGGGGGGGGAATTAGTCAAATCAATTAGGAATACACTATCAACGGCCTCACACGTTGATCACGTGACCCCCTGTTTGCGTTCACGACCGTGATCACGCTGGTAAAACAACCGGACAACCTTGATGGAATCTAACACTGCAGCGGCCGCCACCCCCCCCCACCCCACCCCCCACCCCCGCAACGTCAGCATTCAACTCAGTTACCCAACTCCCCGGGCGCCATGAGCGTATGCGCCAACATCACCAGAGCAAATAGTTCATCTACCCCCCCCCCCCACCTTCCATCAACTCTTCCACAATCTCCTGGTTACCACCGCCCCCCCCCATTTCCCTACACGCTTTAACTGAATTATTGATGAACTAATTTGTTGGCGCCCTAAGGTGGGCAATGAACAAAAGTAACGCGGCCAAAAGTGTAGCATTCAAACACAAAATGTGCCGCCCCTCCCCCCCCCCCCCCCCGTATTGGTTATCTCCCTTCTCCTGACAAGAGGCATGCAGAATAGTGGACCTGAGATAATGTCCGATAAGCGTTGGAACTAGAAACAAACCCCCGTGAAACCTTATGGCCTCTTAGCAGGATTCTGCACTCTTCTGGCAGAAAGTTTCTCTTCGGTCGAAGGTCATTCTGGGAGGTCCCCTTAGCGTGTTGCCATCCCACGGTCACTTTCCTGGGTCTAAGCGGCCGAAGCTCCTTAGGTCACATGTGGGGATCGTAAAATCAATCAGTCAACCAACTATCTAACTAATCTATCTATCTATCTATCTATCTATCTATCTATCTATCTATCTATCTATCTATCTATCTATCTATCTATCTATCTATTTATCTATCGATCTATCTATTTATCTATCTATCTATCTATCTATATTTCTATCTATCTATCTATCTATCTATCTATCTATCTATCTATCTATCTATATTATCTTATCTTATCTATCTATCTATCTATCTATCTATCTATCTATCTTATCTATCTATCTATCTATCTATCTATCTATCTATCTATCTATCTATCTATCTATCTATCTATCTATCTATCTATCTATCTTATTTATCTATCTATCTATCTATCTATCTATCTATCTATCTATCTATCTATCTATCTATCTATCTATCTATCTATCTGTCTGTCTGTCTGTCTGTCTGTCTATCTTATGTTCAACGAAGCTTGAAAGCTTTAAATCCAGTTTGCCGAGATGGAAATCTTTTAACATGCAGATCGTGAGATTCGCATTGACATATATTTTTGTCCAAATGTCTAGAAAGCTTAACAAATCTGTACAAGAAGGTCAACTGTGTAGAACAGAAGCTTGTCTGTTTTCTAGAAACCACAGAGATAATTCTCAACTAGGCTTTTAACACTTGTTGTAATAGATCTACTCTAGGTCTAGATGAAGTCTTGTCTTCTTCATAAATAATGGAGTTCGATTACAACCAAAAAACAACATATATTAAATTCTATAAAAATACTTGAGAAAACTGTTTATACTTGATACATAATATTTAATCCAAAAAATAAAGGGGCACAGTCCAAATGTCAACAGTTACTAAAGATGATGTCTCGCCATTAAAAGAGGAGTGAGTTGTTCTACATGTCCGTTAAAAATTATCCCATCATGCCTTATCTGTTTTATATCCCATAATTCCCTAGTTCCGTCTAAAAATAGTCTATTTAGTATATGTCATATAGTAAAAGTTCACTTTTCAGACTTTGTTGTCTATAGGGCAGATGATGTATAGGTCATCTGTTTCTGTGGCCTACGGTTAACGAGGGTGTCATGTGGCCAAGCACAACGACCAACCGCCTTTACTTTTATCTGTTTTATATCCCATAATTCCCTAGTTGCGTCCAAAAATAGTCTATTTATAGTCTCGTCAAATTCCCGATTAAAGTAAAACCTATAAACACACTGCAGTATTGGACCAAGCCCATCGTTACAGAAGGCCGGAACACTGACATGCTGCGTCACAACTAAACACTAAAATTCTGTATTTTTCTTAATACAATAATTATGGCCCGCCAACATTTTTCTTTTCATTTTGATGGCCCGCTGCTAAAAAACGTTTTGCCCACCACTGCTTTAGAGGCTTAATAGAGCTTGAGCTCTGGAGTTCAAATTCAGGTCGTTTAATTATTTTTTTTTTTTTTTTTTTTTTTTTTGTAAATGCATTAAAAAGCGAACACTGTTTCATTACATAGATATCTCCTGTTCCAGACAAGTGATCCTAGCGTATTGAGAAAGAGAAAAGCACGAAACTGCGCTAAACAAAAAAGAATTGGTACAAATATTTCTAATGGCACATATTTTTTTTTGCTAGTCTAGATCTATTAAACATTTAATTACATGACTGTTCCAAGCTAATTGATTCAAGTACACTTAATATGTATTTTTAGCGGCCACTGAAAGGGGAAAAGACGCTATTAGTTTTGTCTGGTCTGTCCGTCCGTCCGTCCCGTTTAGATCTCTTAAACAAAGTACCTTAGACCATTCAAAGTTCTGATGCAACGGCTACTTTTTCATTTTCTGAAAGCGAAAAATCTAATTTTCAAAATCATTTATGCAAGCAGTTTTTTTTCATAAAAATACACCATATTTACATCTATTCACTATTAATAGTAACAAGCATTAGAGGCTATTTAGTAAGGGAGATATTTACTTACCATATTTTTAGGACATTTATGCAAATAGTTTTAGATTTTTTGAAAAAAAAACTTTTTTTTTTTACAATTGTATTGCTAAGTTATATAAGTTCTGTCATAATAACTACTACATTTACAAAAAAAAAAATGTTTATTTTTTTTTATAAGAAAAAAATCTTTATAGTATGCATATAAGTGGAACATAAATTGAAATAACAAATAATAAGTAGTGTTTCATATTATCGAGTGAACAGCGAAACAGTTCTTTGCACATGACAAATTTAACAAAAGGAATTCTTGAGACTTTGAATAAGAGACTAATCCTTAAGAAAACAGTTAGATCATCATTGCAAGACATCAGTTAGGCCATGTTCGTACCTAACTTTCACTTTGACCTAACCCTTGATGTGCTGAACCGTTGGGGCACCACACAAGATCTGTCAACCTTCTTTCTCCTTTTTTCTCTGCCATTTCCCTTTGATAGAATTTCATTCTGACATTCTTTCTGAAAATATTGAAACCTGACTTTTTACCTGCCTGGGTGGACCACTTCGGGGGTCGATTTTGAGTTTGTGTTTGCACACAAACTGTCTTTGTAACCTTGTTTTAAAAATCATTCTTGTTTTCTTAATTGGTAATACTTTCAGTCTCAAGTCACCTTTTAATCACTCTGGGCTTGTTTGTATGGTAGGCATCAAGTGTAAGTGAAACACGAATCAACTTTCACATATGACACTCAACCATTTTTGGGGGGTTCAAATTCTTACAGTAGGTTGTAAATGAGAGATGATAGATGGCGATCAACACTTGTAGCAGACAACATCAACATTCCCATCATGTCGTGACATCTTAAAACCTATATATTATTTAAGACATTGACTCTGTTTTGTGTCATATAGTTAAAGTTCACTTTTCAGACCTTGTGATTTATTGGGCAGATGATGTTTAGGTCATCTGTTTCTGTGGCCTACGGTTAACGAGGGTGTCATGTGGCCAGCACATCGACCAACCTCCTATACTTTTTCCCCAACCAATGTCAGGTACCCATTTACTATATGTACCTTTGTCAGGGCCGGCCTTAGGCATAGGCAAACTAGGCAGCCGCCTAGGGCCTCCGGTTGGTAAATGGCCTCGCTCAGTGCTTTATTAATTTTAGAGAAGAAATAGCGAAACTAGGTATTGTTGGAGTACTCACGGTTATACAATAAATGCGTAATTTTTTTTTCTGTTTATTTCTTTTTTTTTTTTTTTAAAGGGGGGGTGGTAACCAAATTTACTTTGCCTAGGGCCTCCAATTATCTAAGACAGGCCCTGTCTTCGTCATGAGAAAGTATTGTTACATGATCGCAACATTTTTAGAATACTTGTATTTATATTCTTCTTCTCTTGTAGCAACGAATTAATCTACTGAAAACCAGCTTTCTTGCAATGTTCCATATAATCAAACATTCCCTGCCGTGTCCTAGTCCTGACATAGGCGACCTCATATGTCCGTCCACCACCTTATTTCCATTCAGCCTGGTCAACGTCTGCGACACACCAACTTCCTCCACGGCACTGCTCCACTCCATTCACTACATCTACGTCTGCTTCGCCCCCCCCCCCCCCAGCCCGCCTCCCATCTTAACGGCAGTGTTTCCAACTCCTCGCCTAGCGAGCTTCACAGTTTGTCTGTGTGCCAGAAACATCACACCGCTCACAGTGGCCAGATAAACCATAAAAAAAAAGAAGCCAAATTTGAAAAAAAAATATCTTTAAACAGGGGAAAAAAAAAGAATAAATCTCACGTAGAAGCCAATCATTGAAGTTGCCAGTTGTACCGCCGATATCTCCATAGCTGTGGTCGCCCCACTCAGCAGACTTCGATTTGTGTGTACGCTTATGCGTTCACAAAAAGAATTTCTACCCCCCCCACCACCCCCAAATCAAGCCGTTGTATGGCGCGAGAATGTCGTGTGTGGAGTTATACACGGCCAGACAAAAGTGATGAGATCTATGTGCCAGATTCTTTACAAAAGTGAGGACAAGATTAATTATTTGATCGCATATTGTAAGTATTTCCATACGTTTAAAACCAAGATTGTATATTTATTTTCTTTACATATTTTGTATTGCCTCTTAGGTATTTCATTATACTATCCTAGACACAGACCCATCCTAGCAACAGTCGGTATTGATTTGACTGTTGGGAGTTTACCGAAATCAAGGCTTTAGCTTTTTTATTTAGTTCCTTTAGTAACGATAGCCTCTGGTAGTGTTATAACTGCGGACTGTCGTTAATCGTCCGGCACTGACCACTGCCGTGATGCCCATTCCCTGTCGTTCAGAATAAACCGTCCTAACAGGGGCCGGCCTGAGGCATAGGCAAACTAGGCAGCCGCCTCGGACTTCCGGTTGGTGGGGGCCTAGGACTAAAAAATATTTTTTTTTAGAGAAAAAATATGTGAAACTTGTGCCCATAATATTATCTTGTAAAAAAAAGACGTTACTTCAAAAAATGAAGATGATTACGTCCTATGTCCCCAGGTCAATCTAGTCATTCGTGTCATATCAAGGCGTAAATTATTGTTGAACTCACTGGTTTTAAATACATTGCATAATTTTATTTTTTTTCGCTGTAAAGCACACAAATGACAATGACATCAGAGGTAACTGGCCTGACATTTCAAACGTGATGTTTAATTAAACATTAAATTAAATTATAGTTTTTATATATAGTGATACTGCCATGCTTATAGCATTCTCAGAGCGATACGGTCCTATCTCATTTGTGGACCAGTGGGAGGAGGGGGTATCTGGGAGAAGTTTTCCGTGCTGCCTTTAGACTCTCAGTAAGCACAACTCTGCTTTTTTAAAGTAACGTTTATATTTTATAAAGATAAGATAATGTTATGCCCCCCCCCCAAGCCAAGTTCAAGCGTACTAAGCCTCTCGGCCACGCATCCCACAGTGTAAACCAATCTCCTGAATGGTGCTTATGGTGCGTACCTGCACACGTTTCATCGCCCTGTTTAGACACAGAGCAACTTCCGCATAGGAATGACAGCTGAAAGAGTAATGTGGTATTTCTTTGTGTATTTCATTTGGTATTAAACTCGTGTCAGTGTTATTTTTCCCTTCCTTGCAATAGTCAATAAACTAAAACTAAAACAATAGCCCAAAATGGTTACCGGAAGTACAATCGGCTAATGAAATAAATAATAATTATAAAAAGTAAGGATGAGATCACGACTTGCAACAAATCGTCTGTTATATCTCTCCGCGACGCATCCTCGGTGAAAAAATAAATGAAGAGTAACTAAAATGTATTTCTCATCTTTCTACCCTCCCCCTTCGACGTAGAAGCAGCCAAGAGTAAGTATTATTGTCGCTGTAATCGTCCACATCTGTTCTCACTTCAGAGGTAATATAAGTGTCACGTGATCTGTTTGTCCTTGTCGCTGCTGTCAGCTGCCCGTGCCTGGGCATACGTAAATAAATGATTTGTTAATGAGGTCAACACTTCTCAGTCGTGAGTTCATCTGTATGCAGATGTAATAATTATTGTAATGGGAAGGTAACTCCATCGTGAGATTACGTGATTGCATTGTGGGAATTGTAGATATATTCGTTATTTATATCTGCGAATTTAGATATCCCGATGCACATTCTTTCATTAGACATTACCAAATGGTTACACATTAACACATCTCTCTACTGAGTCTATTCCTAGGCCTTGGTCTAAAACTCTTATTGAACTCTAAGATGATAAATCTTCTTTTCGCAAAGATAGTTTTATGCTTTAACACATATATATATATATTCTAATTATAGTCCATTCATTTCATATTTTTATCAAATTAACATTCAAATTTGTTTTCTAAAGCATTTTTAATACATTCGTTTGCTGTTCGCTAAAGCTGCGTAGCCGTGTTGAGATAGGCCTATATTCATTCATGAAAAAAGGTCACGCATGCGCAGCACAGAATGAACTCTATAAAAGCCAACTCTAGATTAGTGTAGATTTAGATCTATGTCTACCTCAAGATCTACTTTATACTTTAACACATGAACATACAAAATTCAGTCTATTCATCTCAAATTTTAATCAAATATATGTAGGCCTACAAGCAAATCTTTTAATTTGAAAAAATGGATTTAAGCCTTTTAGCTATTTTGATTTGATAGCTTCATTCATACAATTTTAACATTGACACATTCGATTTACTTATTATATTATTATTTCGTTTAATTGTTTACAAAACACTCTCAGTGACTATATCGACAGTAATGCGCAAATAAAGACCCGCGGGTCGCGGGTAAAATATGTCTAGTATATATATATATATATATATATATATATATATATTTAGAGAGAGAGAGATGTGGGATATCTGTAAAGTAATCTTTGTGGTAATGTGTTGGGACATACATCTAGATCAGTGTTTCCCAAACTGTGTTCTGTGGAACCCTAGATTTCCACGAGGCCTGAATAGGTGTTCCACGAAGGAGGCCCACTGAAGTAATTAGCTAGAGTAGGCCACCGTGTAAATTCATCTCTCTAAAAAAATTATCAAAGTGTTCCGCTAAATACTCAGAATGTGTAAAGTGTTCCACGAAGGTAAACGTTTTGGAAAACACTGGTCTAGATTATATAGATCTTGAATGACTTTCTAAACAGCAAAGATATATGACGCAGTATATATTTGTAGGATAAAATTCAAATAAGTTTCTTCCCTAGCGCTATTAGAGCATGGAATGGGTTGCCTGAGCTAGCCAGGAAAACCAGTGACTTGGCAGAATTTAAGTCATTGGTTAACATGCCTGACTAAATGCATGACGGGTAGGACGTAATCATCTTCTTTTTTGAAGTAACGTCTGTATTATATAAGTTAATATTTAATGAAAAAAAATACATATATGATTTTGTGAGATGTATCTTCAAAGCAAGCATAAAAAAAATGTTTATTTTGTAATTAAAAATTCCTCGTACGAATTAATCATACTCTTACTCTTAATGACTTATGAATGAAAGATTTTAAAATATGGAGCATTTTTTACCCAGCCCCAGTTTCACCACCCTACGAAACAATCCTGGTTAAGCGAATGTATAAATCATCATCATCATCAAACTCCATTAGAGTGAGGGCTTGAGAGGCTCAAATCCTCTCTTGCAAAAACCCTGGACAGAAACCCTGCTGTCTTGCGTAGTGCATAAATGTCGCCATAGAGGTCGAGAATTTTTGGTTTCCCAGACCTGTCGAGACGGAGGTCAGCAAGTCTGGGGCAGTCAAACAGAATATGAGACACGGTTTCCTCTCATTTACAAATCAGTGTATATAAAATTCCAATGATAGGCCTCTAGGTCCAGACTTTAAAAGATCATGCGTAGAATGTCCCTGAACTTCTTTTTTCTTATCTTATAAATTACAGACGTTACATCAAAAGAGAAGATAATTACGTCCTACTAATTTCATATGTCAATCTAGTCATGCAGATATATTTATTTATTTATTTAACTCGTTTTTGAATGCGGAAATAGTTCGAGATAAAGAATGTCCCAAAAAAAAAATTAATTTCGAAGATAATATTTCGAAAAAAATTAAACGGCCATACTAGAGTTTCCACGGCGTGATCAACTAGATAGTAAATTCTTTTCCCAAAAATATACATAATCTGTCAAATTTTTATTTAAGCCGTTAGAAAACCGGAGGCGCGGTGGCTGAGCGGTAAAGCGCTTGGCTTCCGTACCGGGGGTCCCGGTTTCGAATCCTTTTGAAGACTTGGATTTTTATTTCGGGATCCTTGGGCGCCCCTGAGTCCACCCAGCTCTAATGGGAACCTGACATTAGTTGGGGAAAAGTAAAGGCGGTTGGTCGTTGTGCTGGCCACCTGACACCCTCGTTAACCGTAGGCCAAAGAAACATCATCTGCCCTATAAACCAAAAGGTCTCAAAGGGGAACTTTACTTTTTTTACGTTAGAATACCATGCCAACCCGCTCAGGTTTGTGGGTGTTTGTTTTTGTTGTTGTTTTTGACACGATGAAGAATTCACAAGCTGAATAGAGGAAAAGTTGCTAAAAATTAAAGCATATCTTTCAAACCCTGCAGTCTATGGTGATGATGATATTAGATTATCTGTGTCTATGGCCGACAGTTAACGAGGGTGTCACGTGACCAGCACACTTTTCTACAACTAATGTCAGGTTAATAATTGTGTGGACTAATAGGGCGCCAAAAACTCTATCCTCACAGGGATTCGAGCCCCAGCCCCCCTTGATTGGAATGCCAAGCGCTGTACCACTCGGCCACCACGATTAGATCTCTTCGTTCTTTGCTACACAGCTGGACACTTGGACGCTAATCAGAATGTTCAGTTCAGGCCAAGTCCCACAACTGTGTAGGAGAGGTCATGTTGACCAGACAATTAAGCTTTTTTTTTTCATTGGCTGTGACGTGTCAAACGAACACTTTTTTTTTTCCTTCTCTATTTCAGTGTTTATCTAATTTAGGGGGGAAATTAGAAAATTTATGGGAGAGAGGTTAAAATGTTATTCTAAACAAATTAATTTGTTATTTTAAGCTAATTAAAATAATTTTCAAGGTGACATTGAACTAAAAAAAGAAAGATATCAGATGTTACAATCACATAATGGACATTAGCAAGTATTTATTGAAGGGCGAATTCCATCAAATACACCAGGGGATTGAGATTTTTAGAACAAAATGAATTGTGTACTTTATGATTTTTTTAATGAAAATTTTTTTTAAATTAAATTTAGACTGAGATTAAAAATTTGGTGTTCATTTCAAATTGAATTCGAGGATCAAAAAAAAAAATTAATAAAAGACGTATGCTTCATTTTAACCGTGAAGTGAAAATGTTTGTTTGTTTGTTTTACTTATTTTGGATGTTCCTTCAGAGTTGAAGATAATTACTTCCTAGTCCAAACCTCCCGCAGGACGGCGGGGGATGGGAGCGGGCAGGGTTTGAACGCGGGACCATCGATAAGTCCGAACGACAGTCCAGCGTGAAAACCGCACGACCAGGCAGCCATTCTCACAGGGATTCGAGCCCCAGCCCCCTTGATTGGAATGCCAAGCGCTATACCACTCGGCCACCACGATTAGATCTCTTCGTTCTTTACTACACAACTGGACACTAGGACGCTAATCAGAATCAAAATATCTAAAGGTAAAAAAAAGTAAATGTTCCCCTTTCAGACCTTGCGATCTATAAGGCAGATGATGTAAAGGTCACCCGTTGGGAGATCTATGGCAAACGATAAACAAATGGCGTCATGTGGACAGCACAGTGACCAACCGCTTCACTTTACCCAACCAATGACTGGCACCGATTAGCGTTTTGGTGGTTTCAGGACCCTTAAAATCACCGAAACTTGAACCAGGGATTCCACGTTTCGGAATCCAAGCGCTTTAGCGATTGGCCACCACGCCCCCCTCCATTAATATCCGAATACTAATAATAGTTCAAATATCCAATACGTTCCTGCATTCTGTACATGACCAAAGCTGTTGCCTAAGACCCTCGACCATAAATAATAATTACAAAATATATATATTAATAAATAATAATAATAATAATTTAAAAAAAAACATAGCCTATATTAAGCCTAGTATCAATTAGTTTCATAAGTCATGTAATGTCATTTATAATAGGTTTAGACTAACAATGATAAATCTGTGCGATTCGAAATATTTTTACCAATAGTTTTTCTTTAGCGCTATTTTATGTATTAAGCTTTCTCACTACCTTTCGCTATGATTCTATCACTTGTCTGGGCCAGTTGGGTAAATGGGGGACGGGTGGGGGGGGGGGGGTGAGAAAGAAGGCTGTATCTTGGCTATGTTACCGTGATCACTTTTTAAATGCATTTATAGGGCAAAAAAATTTGAACGACCTAAATTCGTACTCGAGGGCTACTGTCTGCTCAAACCAGTGTCGGGAAAGTGCTTATGAAACTAGAGGGCTTTATAGTTATCTATCTAATTCAACGTATAACCACCACATCAGTCAAGTACTATTTCTTTCCCTTGTTCGAGATACAGCAAACAAAATAAAAAAAAACAACTTTTCATTGATTCTATGACTCTATGACTTTGTCAGGTAAAAGAAGTAAATATGCAAAAATTTCAGCTTGATCCTAGTTAAGGTGTGGGAGAAATAACAGAACAAACTTTTTTACCACGCAGGCAAATAGACAAGAGTGAGCTGATATAAGCTTTGTAAAAAAAAAAAAAAAGATACAAAGAAAAAACATTTCTTAGTTGGGACAAATAAGTATAAATGCGACACCCGACTCGAGCAGAGTTGTGTTTACTGAGCGCCTAAAGGCAGCACGGAAAACCTTCTCCCAAATACCCCCCCCCCCAACTGGTCCATCCTTTAATGAGATTGGACCGTAGCGCTCTGAGCATGCTATAAGCATGAAAGAAGCGCTATATAAAATCTATATTGTTCCCCCTAGGGCCGTTAGAGTAAGTTTCTTTGCCAGAATTAGTCTGGAAAACCAATGATTGGGCAGAATCAAAGTCTCAACATGATTAGATTAACTCAATGATTAGCTCAGCTCTTTGAAGTTACTTCAGTAAGATACAATATAGTGCTAATCCAGTTTCGTGACTTATTGAAGTTTTCAAGTTGAGATTTCTGATGTAAAACAACTTCTGTGTGTTTCCCTCTCCTGTTGTTCTCTTAGGCGTCGGTAGCGTTTAATGAGCTGCATTTGGGGGAATTCCCGAACCGCATGCAGATGACTAGCGCATTAATACAACTAAACAACAGACAATTCACTCATACATGTATTCCTACGAGACGTTAAATAGACCTTTAGATATTTTGTGCCTAAGCCGGAACTGGCACGAGCGAACATATTTAGCACGCGATATCTTAATAATGTAACTGAACAATTTGCCAACGCTATCTTCTCGGAGAGAGAAAAAAAAAAGGGAATTAGGAATCGATTCTAGCTGTACTAAAGGAAACTAATATTTCTTTGTGTAATCGATTATGTCCGTGATAACAAATGTCGTGCAAAGGTATCAATAACCATAATGTGGTATCGAAAGTTGGTATCTTAAATTTTGTAACGTTTTTATCTATTTGGTGCTAATTTACTTTATTTTTTGTTTTTAATATGAACTTGTCTAGTCTAGTATTAATACGGTATATTTTGCACCTTCATTGTGGACATGTTGGCGAAGCCGTTTTCATTTCATTATCTCTTCCAAAAGAATGATACATATTCAAATTTTAATAGAGTAACAACTTTAGTGAAATCAATAAATTTAGAAAGCCTACAGGAAAGAAGACTCAAAAGTAAAGTAGGATTTATACATAAAACACTGAACCATAATCTTCAAATACGAAAACAAAATTTAATAAAATACTCTGAAAGACACAAAAATAAAGGCAAATTCCTCGTCCCATATGCTAGGACAAATCTGTACAAATACTCCTTCTTCCCTAGTGCTATTAGAGCATGGAATGGAAAAATGGTTGTTTAAATGTTTAGTAAAGTAAAGTTACCCCTTTCAGGGCTTGCGATCTATGGTGCAGATGATGTTAAGGTCATCTGTTTCTTTGTTGTTGAGCGGTAAAGCACCTGGCTTCCGAGCCGGGGATCCCGGGTTCGAATCCTAGTGAAGACTTGGAATTTTTAATTTCGGGATCTTCGGGCGCCTCTGAGTCCACCCAGCTCTAATGGGTACCTGACATTAGTTGGGGGAAAATAAAGGCGGTTGTTCTTTATGCTGGCCACAGGACACCCTCGTTAACCGTAGGCAACAGAAACAGATGACCTTTACATCATCTGCCCTATAGAGCACACGGTCTAAAATAGATGTTTAAAATAGATAACAAAATATGCAATTCGCAAACTTTGAATATATTTTTTTTTAGGGCGGGGGGGGGGGGGAGGGATGCATCTCGACAATTGTGTCTCAGAAAGCAATAGTTTGGGACAAGGCCGGCCTTAGTAATAGAGACTCTAGGCGAAGTGAAGTGACTAGGAAGGCCAAGGAGAAGCGAATATTAAAGCCCTAGGCGAAGTCAATTGGGTGATCCCAAATGAAATAGAAAAACAAAAAAAAAAATGAAAAATTAAGACCAAAAAAAACGCAATGATTTTTTTAAACCATCCTGTATCTATATCTAAAAATAAACAAATAGGTTAAATTCATAGAGCGCCAATTGCACGAATGGGTTTCATGGACAATCCAAGATCACGTGACTAGAAATGATGTTTCGAAATCTGACCAAAAAATAAGAAACAATAGTCTTCTAACATATGTAGTCTAACAAGAAGATCTAAACATTCGTAAATAAACATTGACTCATAGTAGAGACTTGGAGCTAGGCTGCTAGACTTCGAGCTAGGCTGCTAGACTTGGAACTAGGCTGCTAGACTTGGAGCTAGGCTGCTAGACTTGGAGCTAGGCTGCTAGACTTGGAGCTAGGCTGCTAGACTTGGAGCTAGGCTGCTAGACTTGGAGCTAGGCTGCTAGACTTGGAGCTAGGCTGCTAGACTTGGAGCTAGGCTGCTAGACTTGGAGCTAGGCTGCTAGACTTGGAGCTAGGCTGCTAGACTTGGAGCTAGGCTGGTGGACATAGAGTTTTGGCTTTGTTTGAGATTTGAGCCATGTTTCAATTTTTTTGTCTGTAAAAAATTCTTTGATTCCTGAGCCCGAACCCATCGGAGGCCCTAGTCGGACTACTAGTCTGCCTATGCCTAAGGCTGGCCCTGGTAGTGAAAAAGATCAATCTTAATATAAAAACCTATTTATTTAAAATTAAAATCAATCAAAATTTATTGCGCTTAAACGGCTCGCGCTAAAACGGACCGAGCAAAAACGTCGTTACATCTTCTTCTTCTTTCTCATTTTACATGTCTGAGAGTTCAGAGTTCAGGGTTCAGATAAGTAATCCAATAGCTAAGAAGAACCGCGCAATGGTTTCCAGATCAGGCAGTTCTCTTTATAGTTATTGTTCAATATGAGGGTTTTGGGGCCAGAGTCTTGTTCGGGCCTCTTGATGGAGCTTTGAGGGACATTGTCAGCATTTTTCTGGTGATGCATTGAAGGACATTGTCAGCATTTTTCTGGTGATGTATTGAAGGACATTATAAGCATTTTATGGTGATGTTCCACAAGGTCTGGTTTCCCTTATCCCGATTTTTAGCTTCCGGAACCTGGTTGTAAACCTGGTGGTGACACAGATGGGGGTAGTGCTGTGTGTTTTTAGCCTACCCAAATCGCCACAGTCCAGCGCAGGACGAGCGGTCAACCGTGACCAGTGACAGTACATGCCAGTTCGGCAAGGACCTATGTCGTAAATATTACGCACGCAAGTCATCAAGTGATCAACTGGAGTGGTCAAGAAGGTTCGAGTAGGCCAGTAGAGACACTATATAAGAGCGAGTGTGTCAGAATCACTTCACTTCACGTTACCTCACAATGTGACCAGTACGAGTGCAGAACCAGCACGGTGTGTGAAGTCAGTGCGGAGTAGAGACTAGGTTTTTGTAAAGACAGTGTTAATGTTGTTGCGATGTATTTTGAAATTAAACTGACTGATACTTTGGAGCCCTGAGTTGTGAGGTTCTTTAAGATCGTTGTGTCGTGTGGTGCAGTTTGAAGAGAGCCTGGATAGTAGGAGAGACGTAACAGTATGTTGTCCCATTCTGTTGTGTCCGGTTTTGAGTCGAAAAAAATGCGTTGGTCATCTCGAGATAGCTTATGATAGGCGTCCTTTTTTCTTGTAATTGCGATATGAGCGGGTCCGATTCTCCTTTGTTCTTCACGCTTTTATTTTCATCATTTCTTCTGGGTAGAGAGGGATTTTCCTTTGTTTGTTCGTACATTCATCTTTGGCCAGTATCAGGGGCGGACTGGGTGTGAACATCGGCCTGGCCGTTTCTATACAATCCGGCCCACAAATTAAATGCAACATGATGGGCATCCAATATTAGGCCTACCTGTCGCCAAGAGCATTGTGTAAAGTTTAAGTGTTAGGGTTAGGGTAAAGTTTAATAATGTATAAAAAAAAATAGCTATCTATATGAATAATATATTAGATAATTTTGAAACTATCCGATAATTGTCAATGAGAATATTATAAAATCTTAAAACAACATCAGGCATTCATGCGGGCCTTTCGGTGGCCTTACCAGCCTAATTGGGTACCGGCCCAACGGACATTTGCCCGATTACCTATATAGCCAGTCCGCACCCTGGCCAGTACGTCTGCAATTTCATTGTCTTCTAATTCAATGTGTGCTGGGATCCACTGAAGAGCAGTTTCCTTGCTGTTGATGTGAAGGTTTACAAGAGCTGTCCCCACGTTACTACTAATTATCTTTAGATGTTGATTATAATAAAACAATGTTGAGAGAATAAATATTGCGAACGGGATGATAAAATAAAGTGTCCCTTCTTCAGGTTTTCAAACATTGCCTCTCATTTCCGGTTGCGCCTTCTTTGCGTCAGAGAAATGTTGTCGTATGCTAATATTGTATCCTCCTGTGATAGAGAATTTTTTTCTTGGTCAGGAGAAACTGAGTAGACATAGCCTCTCTGCATTCCGAATCACCTCCCTCTCTGACCTTCTTCAACCTTACCCCTCTCCCCCCGTTCACCTCTTTATGCACATTTTATTTTCTACACACACACACACAAAGAGCTTGCGGATGGGGGTGAAAGGGCGAGCGCCTTTAACTTTCCCTGACCTTGACATTGTCATCGCCAGAGAGAATCGATATTTACCAGTAATCGATTATCATGTTGCAGACGGCCTTGGTCACGTGAGGCCGCCGAGTATGAGAGACACATAGATACATGGATGGATGTGTCTGTGTATCTATGGTGTAAGTAGAAGGCAACGATACCCGCCGATGAGAATTATGTAACCATTCGATTATTTGCGAGACTTACAATGACAACGTGTTACAATTAATCGCTTGTCGTATTCGTAGTTTGGCTTACCTTACCTCTTTTAAATCTATAAATTAAAACGTAAAACAAGAAAATATTAACATCTATTTAATCAGCAATTGAGGCCTTTATAAAGATTACTGTTCTCATTAGATCGCATCCGTCAGTCAATTATAATTGTAATAGATCTATTCCAGCATTAATAAATCTGTGCGATTAGAAATACTAATTGCTTTGTTTAGAGAAATTTCATGCTTTTAGATTAATCACTACGCCATGATCCTATCACTTGCCTGGACCAGTTGGAAAGGGGCAGAGGCGAGAAAGAAGGGGGGATATCAAGGTCGGAGCCTTTAAAACGTTTTTTTTTTTTAAAGTGAGCGACCTGAAATCGAACTCGAGTGCTAAGGCCACCATGCCAGGAAGCTGATAATGAAAGTAGGTTATATAAGCTATTTGCATTTTTTTGTTTCTTCAAACAATAAAGGGAACTAATTCAACCTTTACCACTTTTTAAGTCAAGGAAAATTTCTTTCCCTTGTTCGAGATACAAAACAAAATAAATAAATAATTACCAGTGGTTAGGGTCTAAACTTTGGCCTTGCATAGTAGGCAAAAGTCCAAAATAGAGAATAGGCATGACATTTGAGATTCTTTACATTTGGAACGCTTTTGGGATCCTTATTTCTCTATTAAACCCTCTCTCTCTATCTCTTTCACCTTGTCTCTCTCTCTCTCTCTCTCTCTATGAGTCTTATGTCTCTCTATGACTCTCATATCTATCCATGACTCTCTCCCTCTTTTCAGTGTATCTTGTTGGGAACATTTTGACATGTAAATACTGACTTTTTCATAACTTGTATATATCATTAGAAAAAAACAAAACAGAACCAACATGACTATTTCTACATAATATTTACATGAAACCTAACACCACTAATTTGTTACATTAACTATTTCCATACCGACCGAACAGAATTTGACCATTTACTGCACAATACCACTGACAGAGCACAGTAGGCATGGAGTTTTGGGAGCCCTTGACACAACTCTATCACGTCTGCTGAATTTCATTAGCCGCTTCCTTCTTCTCTCCCCTAGAACTCATTACTGACACAAAATGTCATTAACTCTTTTATTTGTTACATTCATTTACTTTGGAGACTCCGTTGTCATAAATTATGTTTTCAATTAGTTTAGTGTTTGTTTTAACCCATTCATCACTAATTTACTTCGATGTACGCCATACTTATGTTTAGTGTTGGTTTTAACCCATTCATCACTAAGTTACTTCGATGCAGGCCATACTTATGTTTAGTGTTTGTTTTAACCCATTCATCCCTAATTTACTTCGATGTAGGCCATACTTAGTGTTGGTTTTAACCCATTCGTCACTAATTTACTTCGATGTAGGCCATACTTAGTGTTGGTTTTAACCCATTCGTCACTAATTTACTTCGATGTAGGCCATACTTATGTTTAGTGTTGGTTTTAACCCATTCATCACTAATAATACTCATGTTGTAGTTGTGTAGAGTAGTTTAAAGCAGTTTTTAGTGTTTTCAGCCATCATTTTAAAAAATACACTACCGAGGACAGAACGACAGATGTAGGCAAAAAGAAAATCTAGATCTAATACCGGCGGACAATTGTTATGTCTGCTTAGGTTACGGCAAAATATGTAGGTCACAGCTAGGAAATACTTCACTCTACATTAATCATTTATTTAAAAAATGGTATCCTGTTGTGTTTTTCTTTTCAAATCTATATTAGGTTTCGAGAGAACGCCAAAGTATTTCGAAGAAAAAAATAATTATTTAAACAAGAAATAAAAATGATATTTTTCAAGTTGGGCTTACTTTGAATTTCAAAATAAAATATTATTACAAAAAACTAAGACGGGTGGTCAATAAAATGTATATTAAAATTAAACACCTAAAACTAAAACTGACAGCTGCAGAGTGAATACATTAAGAGTGTTATATGAAAGGATTCAGTAATAATCTATGGTCATACATTAAATCTAAAAAACAAAAATGGAATAAACAGGAGTAGCCCCACTAAAGCGAGAAGATAATATAACACGTAATGATAATGACATTAATGCATACATTCAAAATGAATACTTTGCATCAGCATTCTCAGCCCCCGAAGACAAAATAGTTTTTTATAATTTAAATCAAGTTGCAAAAATTGTTATGATATAAATGTACGAAAAAAGGGAATCCGAAAACTATTAGCCAACATAACACCAAACGAAATACCTGGACCTGATGGTATTCCAGTCAGATTATTCCGAGAGCTAACCAAAAATACTAGTACCAATATTCAAAATATAGGAAAAAAAGATAATTTGAAAAGAGTAGATAGTATAGCTTCATGGTTCTGTTGCATAGTGACTGAGCTCTGGGCCACTTTGTCTAACGTTAAGGAGAGGTGTATCTAGGTCAACCCTTAGGTAGAAAAAAGTCGAGACCCTTAAATTAGACAGCTAATTGAACTCCTTCTATTAGACTGCAAATCGAGGCCCTTCAATTAGACAGCTAATTGAACTCCTTCTATTAGACTGCAAATCGAGACCCTTCAATTAGACAGCTAATTGAAACCCTTCTATTAGACTGCAAATCGAGACACTTCAATTAGACAGCTAATTGAAACCCTTCTATTAGACTGCAAATCGAGACACTTCAATGAGACAGCTAATTGAACTCCTTCTATTAGACTGCAAATCGAGACACTTCAATGAGACAGCTAATTGAAACCCTACTATTAGACTGCAAATCGAGACCCTTCAATTAGACAGCTAATTGAAACCCTTCTATTAGACTGCAAATCGAGACCCTTCAATTAGACAGCTAATTGAACTCCTTTTAGACTGCAAATCGAGACACTTCAATGAGACAGCTAATTGAACTCCTTCTATTAGACTGCAAATCGAGACCCTTCAATTAGACAGCTAATTGAACTCCTTCTATTAGACTGCAAATCGAGACACTTCAATGAGACAGCTAATTGAAACCCTTCTATTAGACTGCAAATCGAGACCCTTCAATTAGACTGCATATCGAGACCCTTCAATTAGACAGCTAATTGAACTCCTTCTATTAGACTGCTAATCGAGACACTTCAATGAGACAGCTAATTGAAACCCTTCTATTAGACTGCAAATCGAGACCCTTCAATTAGACTGCATATCGAGACCCTTCAATTAGACAGCTAATTGAACTCCTTCTATTAGACTGCTAATCGAGACACTTCAATGAGACAGCTAATTGAAACCCTTCTATTAGACTGCAAATCGAGACCCTTCAATTAGACAGCTAATTGAAACCCTTCTATTAGACTGCAAATCGAGACCCTTCAATTAGACAGCTAATTGAACTCCTTCTATTAGACTGCAAATCGAGACCCTTCAATTAGACTGCATATCGAGACCCTTCAATTAGACAGCTAATTGAACTCCTTCTATTAGACTGCTAATCGAGGCCCTTCAATTAGACAGCTAATTGAAACCCTTCTATTAGACTGCTAATCGAGGCCCTTCAATTAGACAGCTAACTGAACTCCTTCTATTAGACTGCAAATCGAGACCCTTCAATTACGTAGACAAGTAGATTTATACCATATATGTCACATGACTCTTTTTGAAATATGAAATTAAAGACTAAGAAAAAATAAAAGATCTTGATCTTTTCACACTTTTTTCTTACAAAATCACCAAGAGTTTTGAACCGATAGCAGTAGTTTGAGATTACCGAATGTATCTGGTAATGAACTAAACTCGACTTGACCCTAGGGGTATGGACTATGTCACGTGTCAGAAATCATTACGAGAAGAAAAAAAAGACCCGACACTCACGGTGGCACCTTCATTCAATATGTATGTTTTGTCTCGATACATAACCAACGGCCGAGATTCAACAATGGTTCTAAGACGAATGCTAGTCGGTGCTTCAATTCGGACGTTGAATATTAACAATCTGATTGAGTTACGCACTTTAAAAAAAAAACTCTCCAATGCCATCAAGTTCAAGTTATATTCGCGATGGAAACATGTGTTAGCCACTAACATATTCATGGCCCCTTAGAAGAGCCTCATAGACTCTATGGTAAATTATTTTTCATGGCCTGATAGAATATATGTTAACTCTTTCTCTCCTAACCGACGATACAAACATTGATTCCATCAGAATGTGGTAAGTAATTACGGAGAGAAAGAGTTAAACTGTTTTTCATGACCCCTAGAAGAATCTCACATAATCTATGGTAGACGCCTTTTCATGGCCCCTAGAAGAATCTCACATAATCTATGGTAGACGCCTTCTCATGGCCCCTAGAAATACCCCACAGACTATTGTAAACTATTTTTCATAGCCCCCTAGAAAAACCCTAATAGAATCTCTTGTAAACGGTTTTTCATGGCCCCCCTAGAAGAGCGTCATAGACTCTATGGTAGTGAGGCCTCTACAAGTTAACATTTTGCAAGTATAATTATATGTATCTAAATATTTAGGTTTATTTTAATAATTCAAATCCCGGTGGCTGAGTGGTTAAACGCATGGCTTCCGAACCTGGGGGCCTGGGTTCGAATCTCGGTGAAAACTGGGAATTTTTAACTTCGATATTTTTAGGGCACTCCTAACTCTAATGGGTACCTGACTTTAGTTGGGGGGGAAAGTAAAGGCGGTTGGTCGTTGTGCTGGCCACATGACACCCTGCTCGTTAACGGTAGCTCTAAGAAACGGAATACGTGAACACCATTTGCCTTATAGACCACTTGGTCTGAAAGGAAAACTTTTAATAAACCAAAATTTATTCTCAAGCTATTCGCTTAGTAGTAGAGTAGAAATGTATACATGATCTTTTGTAAATCAGAATAACGCTTATAAGGGGTGTTATGTGGGTGTGTATGTTTGTGTTTCAAATATGATGATGAAGAAAGAGAGTATTAATTGATAGTCTTGTAGAATGATGCAAGACAAGCGGCTCTGTCATAAGCTATACTAAGAATGGGAGACTACTCCAGAATGCCAGAGTGTAATGGACGTGTTTTTTAGCGGCCCCTGTAAGGGGAAAAGCCGCTATTAGGTTTGTGCAAAATGTCCGTCCGTCACACTCAGATCTCGAAAACTAAAAGAGAAATGAAAAATATTATTTCACCATGCGATGCGGCTTGAAAAGTTTAGGTGCAACGGCAACTTTTGGTTTTCTAAAAGCAAACCGTTTAGTTTATAAAATTAATTATGCAAGCGATTTTTTTCATAAAAATACACCAATTCTAAAACCATTACGTAAATGGAAGGAAGGCAATGTTACAATATGTTAACAAAGAAAGACAAACATTTGTGTTTTTTCAGTATCACAAAGTCGAATATATTTATAAAATGTACAAGAAATATTCAAAACAAATGTAAAATATTTGTTAAAAGTGTTTTTTCTGGTCAACTAGTTGCTAAAATTAAAAGAAAAAATTTATGTTTTGTTTATAAAGGCCTAGAGCCTTGAGAGCCGCATTTTGCAACCACTGCTTTAATCCATCGGACGTGTGGTGGCTGAGTGGTAAAGCGCTTGTCTTCTAAAACGGAGGTACCGGGTTGGAATCCTGGTGAAGAGTAGGAGTAAAATTTCGGGATCTTTGGGTGCTTCTGAGCCCACCCAACTCTAATGGGTACCTGACTTAAGTTTGGGGAAAATTAAAAGCGGTTGGTCGTTGTGCTGGCCACATGACACCCTCGTTAACCGTAGGCCACAGGAACAGATGACCTTTACATCATCTGTCCTATAGACCACAAGGTCTGAAAGGGGAACTTTTACGTTTACACTAAACATCTAGGGGAAGAACAAGGGAGCTAAAGCGCCGCGACCATTGCTTTTAAGCCAGCGGTTCTCAACCTTTTTTGCTCGGCGACCCCTTATTATAATCCCCCCACCCATACAGCAATAGAAGAATAGACAATAACAATCCATATTTTCGATGGTCTTAGGCGACCCCTGGCAAATCGTCAATCGCCCCCCAAGGGGGGTCGCGACCCACAAGTTGAGAACCCCTGCTTTAAGCCATCAGTTAAATGGATAATAAGGATGTATGCGCATAGCACAAAACGTAGGTGAAATATCTCAGGCCTCCCCCCTCCCAGAATCTAAACTAAATACAGACTCGTCGGGGTACTTTGACGTCTGCTACTTTATAGAGAAATTTTTTACGAGATTTTGAAAAAGAATGGCGGTCTGTTGGGGTTTGGGAACGGCGGCTTAGAGAGTCCTGCTTTTGTTTTATTTTAAGAGAGAGAGAGAGAGAGAGAGAGAGAGAAAGAGAGCTCTGAATGTAAAGTATTTGTTGATCCAGGCGACAAACGCGTGTATTGCGTCATCTCTCTGTATAGCCTCGTTCTCAAGCTTTTTACGAAATCGGAAAAGAGGCTTACGCGATTAGACCAGGGGAGAAAAGGGCGGTGTCTATTTGCCGGAAGTAAGTCTGGGGGAAAATGCTAAATGAGAGCTTACACATGTTGAAATGTTGACCATAGATTCTGAGAGGCTCTGCTTGGGGCCATGGAAAAACCTTTTCCACAGAGTCTATGAGGCTTTTCTAGGGGGCCATGAATAACTGTTTACCATAGATTCTTTGAGGCTCTTCTAGGGTGCCAAGAAAATAGTTTATCATATCGTCTATGGGGTACTACTAAAGGCCATGAAAAAGAGTTTACCATAGAGTCTATGAGACTTTTCTAGGGGTCATTGAATATAATTTACCTTATAATCTATGTGGTATCACTAGACGCGTTGAAAATTCGTTTACCATAGATTCTATGAGGCTCTGCAAGGGGGTCCTAAAAACGTGTTTTTACCAGAGAGTTTATGAGGTACAGCTAGGGGCTACAAAAAGGAGTTTACTAGAGAGTCTATAGAGTTTAGGGGCCACAAACAGACAGACGTAGAAGTCAATGTCTACAAGAGAAACTCTAAGGCAACATACGGCGTTACCAGCATTTCATTTAATTGTTTCTGAGACCGCCAATTATCATTGCAGAGCTTGGTTGGAAAATAGATGTAGCAGGGTCAGGTTTGAGCCAGTGGTGTCCCTGGCAAGGATTTTTTTTGGTGAGGCTTCTTCCATTTTTCCAAGACTTTCATAAAATTCACTTAATTAATATTTGCACATCGAAAAGCTTGGCAAGGTTACGTGAACGTTCCTTGTTCTTTGTGTGTGTGTTTGTACTCAATTTTGTTCATAAAGTATAGTATTGAGCTTATAGAGCTCTTTTGTTTTTTCCATTGTGGTGAGGCTGTAAAGTCTGCACTGACGTCACTTTCTCCCTGAGGTTAAGATTAAGGTCTCCTCTTACGTTCTTCTTACATCCCCCCTACACACCATTCAGAATTGTCCGCCCATTATGCATGTTCCTTGAGTTTCCTGCCGGATATCCGGCTTAGGGCATGGCCCAATTCTTTTCTATACATGTAGGTGGTAGATTTTTTTTTTCCTTTGACACCGTTTAAATTGTCCACCATTTTGTCTCGCACTGCTCTGTCTAATCTCGCTACGTCTCGCGTTTTGGGCAGCCTTGACGAGATCTGGCACGAGAATAATCAACAAGGGCATTAATCTTGCTAAATTCACAGAAAGGGAGCGAAGAAGAAATAAGGAAAAAAAAAAGGTCGAAGATTTAAGAATCGATTTAGAATCGATTCGAACTTGAGATTTTAATGGAGCCCAGCAAGGGGAGGAAATAAGAACGTTAACTCTGCTAACGCTGGAAGCGGTTCTCGTTCGTTAGAGCTCAGACTAGACGCCATGCAAAGTAATCAATGGAAGGCGTGATAAAGTTATTGTCCACCCAAGACATGGTTTTATATAACGGTGTTTGGTCATTTAAAACAGTACCAACAGATTAAGTTGGACCACTAAATGAAGAATTCATCACATGAAGCACCACCTATAGTGTACAAAACATGCAAATGCAGAATTTATCCTTAATATATAACTAGAACTAAATGTCCATTTGCCATTGTGTCTGTCTTGTAAAATTAAACTTGTTAGAAGATATTTTAGAAGATTTTTCCTTGCTTCCATTAGACCCCCAACACCATCCCTTTTTTCTTGGTTTGTTGAACCCCCACCATCGTCACCCTATTGTTTCGAAATAAAACAAAAATAGATAAGGCTTTCGCCTCCCTTGAATATTGTTAGCAGCTATTATGCATTTTTAGAAGAGCTGGCATACGTTAACAAAAATGTTCTATATCTTTAACTTTTCATTAAATTTTTTTCTGTACACGTATCCATTTATATTCACTTATCATTGGGGATAAAATTATCGCCAGACCAGACAATTTGTAAAGAATGCTCAATCTTAGATGATATTTAGTCATCTATACTCCTTATGAGCTCACTGTAATACTGTTTAGCCTCAGTCCTGGGTTGACGATAAGTTAACATCAGGAAATCGTACCGGTCTGTCCAATTGTGGAGCTCCCAACGTGAAGTCCAGGAACATTGTTGATTAGCCCAGCTTTGGGTGTTGGACATATAAACATCAGATCAATAGGAGTTCAGGCTGATCTCTCAGCTGGTCAACCCAACAACATCATTAACTAGGAATAACTTTGAATCTTCGATCCTTGTAATGAACATGAAAAACTGATATTATCTCGATTATACTCCTATATCTGCGACTACAAGATAACAGAGCCTGTATACACAAGCCTTCCCCACAGTTTCAGAATGACCGAGTCCTGACAACACACCGTCCATAAAAACTTTTGTGTGTGTATGTGTCCCAGAGCTGTTGGACTTTACTAGTAACAAGAACTATGAGCAATTTCTGAAAAATTTTATTACATTTGTTGTGATACCCTAAAATTCCTTTTTATTTTCGCAATGTATCCTTTGGAAAATAAAGTGGAAGAAAAAGAAGAAGAAAAAAAATAGAAATAAATTGCATATCCTGCCATATCATATATATCTAGATTAGATCCAAATATATATCTACAATAATCTAGATCTACTCAACCTGGACATCCACATTGCCTTCGATCGCCAATTAGGCGAATTCCAAAATGAATAGATCTATATTATCATTAAAATCACTGAATTGACTGAAAAAAAGGGGAAAAAAATCTTAAAAAGTAACCAGAGATGTGTTGCTTAGTAAGATTTGGAAAAGTTAATATTTTAATTAAATTAATTTCAAATTTAATGAAAGATTTAAAGAAATCCGATTCATTTAATAAAATGAAGATGTTCTTGCAGTTCATGACTCTACAATCGATTCACTAAAAGATTGTCCTTCAACTGAGGCAGCAGCAGCCAAGGTTTTCACCTCCCTACAGTTAAATCAATGCGATGACCTTTACACCTCCCTACAGTTAAATCAATGCGATGACCTTTACATCTCCCTACTGTTAAATCAATGCAATGACCTTTACACCTCCCTACTGTTAAATCAATGCAATGACCTTTACACCTCCCTACAGTTAAATCAATGAAATGACCTTTACACCTCCCTACAGTTAAATCAATGCATTGACCTTTACACCTCCCTACAGTTAAATCAATGCAATGACCTTTACACCTCCCTACAGTTAAATCATTGCAATGACCTTTACACCTCCCTACAGTTAAATCAATGCAATGACCTTTACATCTCCCTACAGTTAAATCAATGCAATGACCTTTACACCTCCCTACAGTTAAATCAATGCAATGACCTTTACATCTCCCTACAGTTAAATCAATGCAATGACCTTTACACCTCCCTACAGTTAAATCATTGCAATGACCTTTACACCTCCCTACAGTTAAATCAATGCAATGACCTTTACATCTCCCTACAGTTAAATCAATGCAATGACCTTTACACCTCCCTACAGTTAAATCAATGCAATGACCTTTACATCTCCCTACAGTTAAATCAATGCAATGACCTTTACACCTCCCTACAGTTAAATCAATGCAATGACCTTTACATCTCCCTACAGTTAAATCAATGCAATGACCTTTACACCTCCCTACAGTTAAATCAATGCAATGACCTTTACATCTCCCTACAGTTAAATCAATGCAATGACCTTTACACCTCCCTACAGTTAAATCAATGCAATGACCTTTACACCTCCCTACAGTTAAATCAATGCGATGACCTTTACATCTCCCTACTGTTAAATCAATGCGATGACCTTTACACCTCCCTACTGTTAAATCAATGCAATGACCTTTACATCTCCCTACTGTTAAATCAATGCAATGACCTTTACATCTCCCTACTGTTAAATCAATGCAATGACCTTTACATCTCCCTACTGTTAAATCAATGCAATGACCTTTACATCTCCCTACTGTTAAGTCAATGTAATGACCTTTACATCTACCAACCTCTAATATACAGAACACATTTACAAGATTCGGCAAATGGAGACATCTGAATGTGACGGACGGGCAGGCAGACAGCACAATCACAATTATCGTCTTTTTACCTACCGGAGCTCCCCACAAAAAAAAATGTGTTAAACCAGGTCCAAATGCCGACAAAGACAAAGCCCAAAGACACACTCTCTGTGATTGGACGGTGGCTAATAAACTTTTTACTTACTCAGCATTTCAGCTCAAGAAAGACGTAGCGACGTTTTTAACTGCAAGAAAATTGATTGGGAGTCAGAATATTTTCTGCTGGCAAAGGAAGGAAGAGCTCATTTTCTGATTTGTTTGTAGGGTTGCTGTTCGAATCCTGACAAAATACTAAGCGCAGTAACTCTGTATACACGGAAGAATATTCTTAGCGTATTTGGGGAAAAAATACAATCAAGGGATAAATGAGTAAATGTTGTAGAAAGCAGGAAAAACCGTCACGCACACCCTCTCTCAGACACACACACACACCTCACACACACACACAATTATACGAACCCTAATGAGTGTTTGGAATTTTTCGGTACATCAAATATTACGCAAAATGCAGGGGCCTCCGAAGAGGTCAAGCCCAATCGTCGTTGTAGGCCTGGACACTGACGTATGGTCAGTTGAGATCTGTGACCTTGCATTGAGCTAATGGTCTTAACTACGTCGCAAGTCAGTGTTCAGGCTTATTATAACATACATTATGTAAGGATTTAAACAATTTAAATTCTACAATCAACTATTGTTGTTTTTCTTTAATAGGGTGTTAAAGGCGTGACTAATCTCTTCTCTTGCAAATAAGAGTAAAAAGAAAAGATACATTTAAGGGCATACAACAAAGACAAAA
Organism: Biomphalaria glabrata; assembly: GCF_947242115.1. Classification (NCBI taxonomy): domain Eukaryota; kingdom Metazoa; phylum Mollusca; class Gastropoda; family Planorbidae; genus Biomphalaria; species Biomphalaria glabrata. The sequence goes on along the minus strand of NC_074727.1, from coordinate 1,878,315 downwards.
AAGAAAAGTTAAAGATAAGGGCATACAAGACAAAAAAGAAAATTTTAGGATAAGGGCATACAAGACAAAAAAGAAAATTTAAAGATAAGGGCATACAAGACAAAAAGAACATTTTAGGATAAGGGCATACAGAACAAAAAAGAAAAGTTAAAGATAAGGGCATACAAGACAAAAAAAGAACAGTTAAAGATAAGAACATACAAGACAAAAAAGAAAATTTAAAAATAAGGGCATATAAGACAAAAAAAGAACAGTTAAAGATAAGGGCATATAACTTGTAAGGGCAGGTGACAAAGAAAAAGGTAAAGATAATTACATATTTAATATATAATATAAGGTATAGAAAAAGTTAAATGTAAAAGTCAGATTGATAGTCTTAAAGCAAGACAAACATTACAAATATTTATTTTAAAAAACGCATAGATCTAATACACTCTATAATATCCCAATGATAGGCCTTTAGATCTAGACCTAGAAAACGATGCGCAAAATTTTCCTGAACATTAATTTATTAAACTGTTAAATCAATAAGCCCTTACATTCGGAAATTCCCGAAAGCGATAGCCCTCTCAAGAACACGATAGCCCTTTCAAGAACACGATAGCCCTTTCAAGAACGCGATAGCCCTTCCAAGAACGCGATAGTCCTTCCAAGAACGCCATAGCTCCTTTCAAAATCCTTTTGGATCTAGATCTATGTCTAGATTTCTAGCCAATTTTATTTTTTTTTAATTTTATTTGAAAAATGATAACGGTTAAACTATAGTTTTCCCAGTTTGGCCAAACGAGCATGTAATTCTTTTCTCAGCGATACACATCAATTTTTAAATTTCTAGAAAAAATCGTCAGAGCCGTTTTCGATATCGGCATTCAGGTTTCTTCGCCCTCCATGAAGTCGTGACTCGAATAGAGGTATTGAAATAACATAAGCGTTCTAGATGAACGTTGAATAAAAAGATCCAAATAGAAAGATTTTGATGGGACTAGCGGTAGAAAAATATCATTGTGACATTCATATCGGAAGGATTAAGGTTATAGGTCAAAGTTCAAAGGGATAGGTTACAGGTTAAAATTTACAAAGAACGTCATTATGTCTTTGTAAAATGTTTTACATGTTTCGGATGTTCCTTCAGAGTTGAAGATAATTACTTCCTAGTCCAAACCTCCCGCAGGACGACGGGGGATGGGGGCGGGCAGGGTTTGAACCCGGGACCATCGATAAATCTGAACGACAGTCCAGCGTGCAAACCGCACGACCAGGCACGAGGACACAAAACACCAAAAACTTGAAGCTCCAGGATGACCTCAGAACAAAAACATTCAAAAAGCAATACAATCACTACAAGTCTCTCGCATTCAACCTCAGACGAGAACGTCCGGTCAGTACACTGACCCTTGTCGTAACCGCTGGACATCAGACGAGATGACCATTAGTGCTGGGAGACTCAGGTCTGGGACCTCAATCTCCGCGCGGTTTCTTGTTTTCATTATTTCAGACAAAAATAAAACAGCTTGATGTCTACTTACCCCGTCCTCTGGACTCACACACTCCACACACATACACTTAAACATCGCCCACACACTCCACACACATACACTTAAACATCACCCACACACTCATCACATATACACTTAAACATCGCCCACACAACTCCACACACATAGACTTAAACATCACTTACACACTCCTCACATATACACTTAAATATTACCCACACACTTCTCACATATACACTTAAACATCACCCACACACTCCTCACATATACACTTAAACACCACCCACGAACTCCTCAGACATACACTTAAACATCACCCACGAACTCCTCAGACATACACTTAAACATCACCCACACACTCCACACACATACACTTAAACATCGCCCACACACTCCTCACATATACACTTAAACATCACCCACACACTCCTCACATATACACTTAAACATCACCCACGAACTCCTCAGACATACACTTAAACATCACCCACGAACTCCTCAGACATACACTTAAACATCACCCACACACTCCTCAGACATACACTAAAACATCACCCACACACTCCTCACATATAAACTTAAACATCACCCACACACTCCTCACATATAAACTTAAACATCGCCCACGAACTCCTCAAACATACACTTAAACATCACCCACGAACTCCTCAGACATACACTAAAACATCACCCACACACTCCACACACATACACTTAAACATCGCCCACACACTCCTCACATATACATTTAAACATCGCCCACACACTCCTCACATATACACTTAAACATCACCCACACACTCCTCAGACATACACTAAAACATCACTCACACACTCCTCAGACATACACTAAAACATCACCCACACACTCCTCACATATACACTTAAACATCGCCCACGAACTCCTCAGACATACACTTAAACATCGCCCACGAACTCCTCAGACATACACTTAAACATCGCCCACGAACTCCTCAGACATACACTTAAACATCGCCCACACGCTCCTCACATATACACACAAACATCAACAACAATTGTTAGCACCCCTAAGTCTCTTATACACGACCATCTGTACAATCAGGCGAGGGGAAACAACCTTACGTGGTTTTTCACGTCTGTTCTGTTAAGAGTACTGTTGACCCGTTTGAATTCCCCTTCCAACACTAGCGTTTCAAACCCAATCGCATAATCAACTAACATCTCTATTACAAAGCTTGCATCAGCTGGGAGGCGATTGGCTTCTGGGTCCCGGGCTCGAATCCTGGAGCAGACTGGGATTTTATTTTTATTTTGGGATCTTTGGGCGCCCCTGAGTCGGTCGTTGTGCTTGGCCATATGTCCACCTCGTTAACCGTGGCCATAGGAACAGATGACCATTTTCACCATCTGCCCTATAGATCGCAAGGTCTGAAAGCAGAACTTTACTTTATATCAGCTCACTCTGTCAGTCTGATACAAATCTTGTACACGCTCTTCCACGTTTTCCGGATCAAGTTGAAACTTTATGCACAATTATTCAATGTTGACGACAACACATGGAACAATCGAAGAATTAACCAATGTGTCAACTATCTACTCTTTACTCGTTATCAATGTTAATTTTGTTTCAGAAAAGGGAACTTCATCTTGAAGTATTGAGATATCATGCAGTAATTCTGCGGTACTTCCCCTTGTATAAACCCTTTTTTTAAATCCTGTTTTTTTTGTTGTATATTTGCTTACTTAAAAGTGTTCTCACTTTTGACTGATAGCAATTGTAGAGTTTACCTTCCCCTCTCTCATTTTCCCAAACAGACGGGGCCCAGACGGGGCCCACTTTGTACCGCATTGAGAAAAGTCCTTAGCTTTTTTTTTTGTTTTTTTTTTGTTGTTTTTTTTTTGTTTTTTGATCAAATCTCTTGGTGGAGCAAATGTAATAAGAACTACTTGACAGGAAATTGAATGTGAATTGAATTGAATTGGTTGAATTTAACCAAGACATCAATTATTCACTCGGAAATCGATGGTTGCAGAGGTCGTGAAACTCCAGTTACTATAGAACAAAACTAAAGATCTAGAAGCTTCTATGACGTAAACTCTGGTCCCTTTTTTAAGACTTAAAGTTCAGATTCCAAAGCACACACAATTCTCAAAGGCGATCTGCACCCGTTAAACCAAAAGTTTCACCAGATCTGGGAGAAGTGGTCGTCTCCTTTCCATTAAGGCGAAAACAAAAAGGATTTCAGAACTCCTGTATCCCACTTTTTGTCAGGGTGCTGCAAGGTCATTTGTAGTCACCAAGAAGTATACAGGAACCTAAACCATAAAGCGATGGTCATGTATGTGTGATTTGGTAATAAAATGGTATATGTGTGGTGTGGGAATGTTGTTCGTGTCTACATCTATATTGTCAATGTGGTAGTCGACTACTGTAGTCAAACTGAATCTCTATCGGTTTGGACCATTAGAATCATCTCATCTTATCTTAAAAGAGGACAGAATTTCAATCATTTTATTTCATGGTCTATTCCAGCGGTTCTCAACCTTATAGGCTCAGCGACCCCTTTTTATAATCCCCCACTGTGCTGCCACCCCCTCCCCCACACACACACACATACAGCAGTAGAAGAAAAGGCAGAATACAATCCATATTTTCGATGGTTTTAGGCGACCCCTGGCGAATCGTCATTCGACCCTCCAAGGGGTCGCCACCCACAGGTTGAGAATCCCTGGTCTATTCCAATGGTGCACAACTTGTTCAGCCAGGAGTCGTACATTAATAACAGATAAAGTTGTGTCACGGACCACATCTTCCGTGCAAGTTGGGCAAAAGTTTGAAGGGCCGAATAGCGCCCGCATAAGTTTTCGAATACGGTCCTCGTGACGTAGATTTGGATTCACTGTTATAACCTTTATAAAGTAACCCCATCTTAACGTCTAATTGCGCCTGAATTTCTAAATCTCCAGAGCAGACCATGAAATCAGACCTTCATCGTTACTGAGAGGACCGAAGAAGTAATTATTATAGTAACCACAGAGCCCTATCGTTTAAAAAGGTACCCTTTAATACCTATGATCTATGGCTGACAATTAACGAGGGTGTCATGTGGCCAGCACAACGAACTTCCGCTTTTTCCTACCCCCAGTATGAAGGGACCCACTAAAGTGGGGGGTACACTTAGGGAGGTCCTAAAATCCCAAATTTCATAATCGTAGTTACGAACCGAGATTTAAACTCGAGACCACTCGTTGCATAGGAGGCCGAGCGGTAAAGCGCTTGGCTACTGAGCCGGGGGTCCCGGGTTCGAATCCTGGTGAAGACTGGGATTTTTAATATCGGGATCTTTGGGCGCCTCTGAGTCCACCCAGCTTTAATGGGTACCTGACAATAGTTGGGGAAAAGTAAAGGCGGTTGGTCGTTGTGCTGGCCACATAACACCCTCGTAAACCGTAGGTCACAGAATAAGATGACCTTTACATCATCTGCCCTAAAGACCACAAGGTCTGAAAGGGGAACTTTACTTTTTTACTCGTTGCATAAGCAAAGCGCTTTAACACTTAGCCACCGCGCCCATCGCCATAATTACATAAGAGAACGAAGGCGTTGTGCTAACCACAGAATCCCATCTTTTCTAATATACACTAGTACGAAACCGTCCATTCACAGTAACCGGCCATCAAAAAGACTCGTGCGGACAGACCTAGCAAGACCGGAAACCCTTATTAACAGCGCGAGATCTATTAACGTCACTATTTGCATGATATAATAGTTTCGAACAATTAGACTTGTGAGGGGCGGAACGGAAAAACGCAAGGGGAGACAAAACCTACGAACAATCAGCTTTGTTCGGTTGATGAAGTCTCATCAATTGTTTCCCCTTAGTTTCCATGGTGACCACCAATAAGGTCAAAACATTATGAATCAGGCGCGAAAATGCCAACTCGGGGAAACCCTGGTGTTATATTACCGGAAATGCCACTTTTGTGTTGTTTTTAGCGGCACGGTTGTGGTCCTATGTCCAAGTGTTGTCACAGCAAATGAGAGTTGGGGGGGAAGGGCGCAGGCATTCGCCATCCCCAAATTATTCTGCATCTGTGTAAGAGCGTAGTGTGTAGCTCCAGACGGGTGCACGGTCGTGTGCTATGCGCATCAGAGTGTCGTCATGAACGCCCTGAGGTCGAAACCTGCTGTCAACCTTGGATTTTCAAAAGATTTGGGCAATGACGAAAGAATTATCCTCATTTTGTTTTGTTGGACACGTTTTGCATGCCCCCTTCAGAATAGTCAATTATAACATCCAAACCTCACGGGGGGGGGGGGGGTGATAACAAGGGGGAGGGGAGAAGTTCGAACGCGGGTTCATCGAGACGTTGGTCCAAAGCGCGTACCACTCAACCAGGCAGCCATCTTGTATTATGGGTGTAGCAACTACGATTTTTACCTCGGCTGCAACACTTTAAAACTGAATCTGTAATTAAGATTATCTTCTAACAGCCGTTTTCCATCAGTTCATCAAGTCATACTATGCAGACAGCGACGCAGTCCAAAAACAATGAATAATAGCCTCCATGAATTCCAGCACAAATAGTTTAATTTATGATGAAATATGACTACTCCTTTAAGTTCTAGTGTTTGAACAATAGTGCACCTTAAATTCACTTTTTTAAAACAATTATGTTTTATTTTACAACTTCAATATATTGTTGTAACTCTAAGGCAGGCACTCAACGGAAGGCAGGAGGTAACACTAAACTAGGTATTTATCTACAGTACAAACAGGCATGGACCTCAGTCGTCAGGTCTCAGAGTGTCCTATCTCAAGTGACACCAGTCCTTTGCTACCTAACTACCAATACAGACCACCGACACACTTCCCAGTGCCGCCCCAGGTCTTCAACACAGTTCATAGATAGCACACAGACTTCCATCACTTTAGCCGGATCCACAACAGTCCTTCATCAGGTCTAAACATGTCTTCTACTAGTTGTATTGAATGGATCACTGATGCGCACCATCAGTGTGGCTCGGGAACGGAGATACAACAATATAAACATCTACATTTAACATTCTAATAAAATCTACTCTATCACTCCCACTTATGCCACTTTCTAGTTTCTGCTTTTAAATAATCAAAGTCGCTGGTCAACTTCTTGTGAGACCCGCATTATACATATTAATTAGCTAAATCATTAGACTATTTATTTTGATTGAATTCCCCTTGTACCATTTAATACTAATATTTCTGTGTGCCAAAATGTTTTGGGCCACTGCACCATGTCACAGAGGGCATCGTACTGTTTAATCACGAATCTAGCCAGTACTTTAAGCTATGACGTAAAATTAATTATCATTTCTGGAGAAATTCGGACACTGGTAAATCAAATCAGGTGGAATAGGTAAGTTTGTCTTAAAAGATATTGTCAAGGGTGGGCGAAGTGCCGGGAAACAGAGACTCGAACCCATGCCTAATGTTGCCCTACTTGAAACATTCTTTTGAATATCTTTACTTCTTTAAAATGTCTAATATTATCCTTTAATCCTTTATCAAGAAAGAGACCGTACTGTGGATATGAATATCTCTTTGAGGCGGTCACTGGTCCAGTGCATGATGATTGGTAGAAGAGAAAAATAAGCTTTAAAAAAAAAGGGGGGGGGAAGGCTGGTTATCTAAGGGGAAGAAGTCCACATTTCTAGCTATATATCTCAACAATGTAGATGTTATTGCCCTTTTAGTATTAAAGTATTTACCAATAATGAATTCACTAATTTGTTAATTACTAATTGATTCATGTTTTGTTTGGTACAATAAATGAATACGGTTTCAACTGGGTCCGATAAATAAGGCGTACACTTATCTAAAGGGACAAAACCCCACATATTTAGCCATGTAATTAAATACTGAAGGATTAATTTCCCTTTTTGATATCAAACACAATAATAAATTATCAGTAATAAATTGAGTAATTGGTCAATTATTTTATTGATTCGTATATTGTCTTCGGCAATAAATAATTGTGCAATGATTCAACTTGATCCGAGAATGGGTATAGCAGAAATAACTTTTTATCAGACAGAATAACATATAGACAGACAGACAGAAAATCAGACAGACGAACAGAGTGAGTTGATATGAGCTTTGTAAAAAAAAAAATCGAACCGATTGATGAGATGTCACAGTGGAAACAAGAAACTGATAGAACAAAATAAAAGATGTTCGCTATTAAGCTCTGTAATTCTCTTTTCATTGAGTTAAGAGCTTAAGAACTTCGAGCTATGTAGAGAATAAACTACCAGTGTATAGAGATTTCAAGCAGGACCAATATTGGCACACTTCAGAGAGCAAACAGAAACCTGGCCAGTTGTATTGTTTTATTTATTGGTAGTCATGGCTTAAGATTATTTACATTCGTCTTAAACATGGCCGCGCTGAAAACGTGCCAGTTAACTCGTTCTCTCCTAACTGACGATACCAACGTTGATTCCACTAGAATGAGGTAAATAATTACGGAGAGAAAGAGTTAAAACCTTCTTCGTAATTCAGAGACTCCCAATCGTTTTCTATTGGTCCCCAAACGTTGGCGTAGCTTGGATGGGTGGAGGTGGATCCAAATTTGAAAACCCCCCGCCCCCCCTCAAAAGGGGGCCCCAAATAAGTGGGAAGCGTGGTCGAGGGGCTAAGTGCGCTTGAGCTTGGCTTGTCTTGGCTACCTAGAAGGGGGCTCGAGGTTCGACACCCTACTCGGGCCGAGTTACGTTTACTGAGCGCCTTAAGGCAGCACGGAAAACCAACTCCTAGATACCCCCTCCCCCCCCCCCCACTGGTCCACAAATGAGATGCTATAAGCATGAATTTAGCGCTATATAAAAGCTACAATATTAAAATTAAAAAATATGTGTCCAATATTTTTATATAAAATAATATACCATTATCTCATGTCATGATGTGGAATGTCAAAATGCAGGAGCCCCAAAAGACATCAAGCCATACGGGCCCCCCAAATGCCTAGCTACGTCACTGTCCCCATATGATTTGACTCTTCGTTTACACCATTGGTTCATAAGTTTGTTATTTGAAAGCGAGACTGGTTACTTACACATTGTACACGTGGCAAAGAGCAGAGGCGTAGCTATGGTGGAGGGGGAGGAGGGGGAGAATATGAATCCCACTTAGGGGGCCCCCGAATGAGTGTTTTTTTTTTTACATTCAATATTAAATATTTCACAAAATGCAAGGCCCCCAAATGATGTAGAATTCCTAGCTACGTCACTGGCTAAGGGGGAAGTAAGATCGACCTGACCAATTCATACTATCCGAACAGACATGAAGGCCTGAGTAGGGGTGGCCGTGCGTAACTGGACCTAGGCAAGTAACCGAGGCCGGACGACTATGGGCGATCAAGTGTGACTAGTGAATGAGCGTACGAGAAAGTACAGTTGTGAATCCACAGCATTCTGGGATAGCCCGTGATCACCTGAACAAACTGACGACTAGGCTTGTCGTGTTTTATGATCAAAAGGTGTTTTGTTAAACACATATCGTTGGCCACCTACAGTTGCTTAGCTACTACAGGGAGAAGATAAAAGTCTGGGTATCACCTATAGCCAGAACGATGCCGCCAACATAACAGACCCCTCTCCAACACATCTGATGTGTCCCAAAAGAACGGTAGGATCACAACAGTTATTGGGCTTCGCGCTGACCTGCTGACCACTGCCCAAAATAAAACGCAAACTGTAAATTTGTGGCTATATCAAAAGGTCCTCAGAGCTCGCAAAGACCTTCCTTCAAGGAACAGTACCTGGAAAAAAAAAGAGACAGAAAAAGCGATGGGAAGACAACATAAAGGAAAGGAAGTCCTTCCAAGGCAAAAGACATGAGTGGAGAATGACGGTCGACAGATCATGTGCGGTGCCCCAAAGGTGAAGGAGTTTTGTTATTAAAATTTGGATTTTAAAACCTATTTTGCACCTCTAATAATAAGTCCGAAGGTTAATGAGGAATGCAGTATTTCCCCCCTGGCTACGCAGCCCCACCTGTGACCTATTCGTATCTCTAATGAATCACATAAAATGTATGGATATATTTTGCAAAGCCGAAATATGAATATTGATTACTGTATTTTTGCGCATATACCCCGCATACGCGTATAAACCACACACGAGTATATATCCCGCACATAATACCAATAAACATCGTACAACCCGCACTATATATGCCCCGCATGTGAAGATTTTACTGTCAACATTTTTTCGCTTATTGGAAGAAGACAATGAATATGATACAAGTTTCGATGGTCTCACTAACTATAGTGAGGACAGTGACATTTAGTGAGACTGGCGATTGATTGCGGATGTATTGCATGCATTTTTGGTCTCTAATTTTAGACATTACCGGTATCGGCTAATTTGTTAAGATGCTTACTTACTTATCACAACTGATTACTGGTGTAATAAAGATTCTCTGTCGGTTTGTTTTCTTGAGGTTCAGAATGAGATGTTCATAAAACTTTCTAGTTTTCATTTAACAACCACACAGTGAACTATAGGAGGTTTAAACACCCCCTCCGGTATATCCATAATTATCCTTTCAGACCTTGGAGATCTATGAGGCAGATGGTGTACAAGCAAAGTGACCCAACGAGGGTGTCATGTGGTCAGCACAATGACCAACTCATTTACGACTTTACAATTCCCCAACTAATGTCAGTTGCCTACTAGATCTAGGTGTCCTTATAATCCTGAAAATAAAAATTCCAGTTTTCTGTAGGATTCGAATCCTGACCCTTCTGTTTTGGAACCCAAGCGCTTTTATCACTCAGCCACCTGGCCTCCATATACACATGTACAATTCTAATATCAAATGTAAAGCATTGTGCCATTATTATTTAAAAAAAAATAAACATTAACTTATTAGAACAGAAGGGACAGCATTTGAAGTGTAAAAGTACAGAAGTGACAGCATTGCAAGGACACATTTTGTACAAATACTCCTTCTTCCCTAGAGCTATTTGAGTATGGGATATGGATTGCCTGAGCTAGCCAGGAAAACCAGTGACTTGGCAGAATTTAGGTCATTGGTTAATATGCATGACTAAATGCATGACGCGTAGGACGTAATCATCTTTTTTGAAGTAACGTCTGTATCATATAAGATAAGATCTTTGGACTCGAAGACCAGCCTTATTATTATTGTTATATAATAACAGTAGCCTAGATTTCTTTTTGGTCTTAGTAGTGTATCTCGTGGCCTTTGTAACATGTCTCCAAATGTCTTATATAAAATAAGAAGAAGTGCAAATGTACAGAAGTGACAGCATTAGAAGTGCATAAGTAAGAAAAAGTTTTGTCTGGAATGTCTGTCCGTCCGTCTCATTTAGATCTCTTAAATTTTACAAAACAATTAGATCAATTAGATAGTCATTATAATATGACGTCAGTTAGGCAGGTTCACATTTAACTGCACATTCACTTTCACCTATCCTTTGGTCTGCTGAACCGCTGGGGCACCACACAAGATCTGCCAACCTTCTTTCTCCATTCTTTTCTGTCATTTGACTTTGGTAGAATTTCGTTCTGACGTTATTTCTGAAAATATTGAAACCTGCCTTTTTACCTGCCTGGGTGGACCACTTCGGCGGCCGATTTTGAGTTTGTGTTTCCACACAAACTGTCTTTGTAACCTTGTTTTTAACATTTTCAATAGGAAGTAGAAAAAAAGATCAGCTAAACTAATGTACGTGTTTACCACAGCAGGAAAAAAAAAATCTCCCACAGCATTTTTTGTTGAAATTTCCCCCCCCCCTCTCCCTCGCCCTCAGAAATTAAAAAGCTGCCTCCGACACTATGCAGGCTTATGTCCGTCCTCGGGGGCATATTAAACAGAGCGACCCGTGTGTCTAATATGGCGCAGATATATGAGGACGTCTGCTACTTGGTTTACGTTGTATCGATTTATTTGCATAGACTGCTTACCAGGTGTGTTGTAACTGTCACCTTCCGCTGAAGGACTACTTGTTAGTGGAACTACTTTTTTAAAAATTAAAACTTATTTTATATTAGAGACGTTGCTTCAACAAAGAGTATAATTACGGCCTACACATTTCATGTGCCAATCTAGTCATGCATGCTAATCAATGACTTAAACTCTGCGAAGTCGTTGGTTTTCCTGGCTGATGCAGGCAACCCATTCCATTCTCTAATGGCACTAGGGACGAAGGAGCACTTGTGCGAATTTGTTCTAGTATACGGAATATGACATTTTTATTATTCGTTCTGAGTATCAATTTGAAATTGAAAGGTTTGATTTTATTTTATTTACAAGAAAGGAAGGCTGCCTGGTCGTGTGGTGTGCGCTCTGGACTGTCGTTCGTTGGTTTCCAAGATCCAAAACCAAAAATAAAGATTTTACTTTCTAGACAGTTTAGTTCAGATATCAGTGCGCATGTGCTGCGACCTATTTTCGTATCCACTGCCAAGCCTCGATTTGAAAACTTCCATTGTTTCGACCATTCACTGAAGCAATGGATTTTCTACAACAGAAACATGAAATATATCCACAAAGTTTGTCAATTACGTTTTTGAAAGATCGAAAAAAAAACAACACATTCCCTCCAGCCCCAAGCAAAAAAAAATGATAACGCATTAACAAGAAAAACATTCTAAAAATACTTTTATTAAACAGTAATTGTATCAATTAGTTTGGATCGAGTATAATAACCTAGACATGTACATCTATGTGATAAAAATATTTTTACCTATTGTTTGTTTTTTTACCTTGTAGCTTTCTTAATGCGCTATGATCCTATCCCTTGTCTGAAGGGGGGAGGGAAGAAGTATCTTTGTGAATGTTTACATGATCGTTTTTTAAATGCATAAAAAAAAGTTCATTCAGGGGTCAAGATTTCTCAAGGGGAGTAATTCAACTTATACCGCCCCATCTGTCAAGTACGACTTCTTTTCCTTGTTCAAGATACCAAACAAAATCATTAATTACTAATAGGTAATTAACATATTGGTTAATTCTTTTTGTTGATTCGTGTGTTGTCTGGTAAAAGAAATAATTATGCCAATTTCAGCTTAATCTGAATTTGTGTGTGTGTGAGAAATAACGTGTGAAAAACTTTTTTGCCCGACAGACAGACAGACAGACAAAGTTGATAAAAGCTTTGTAAAAAAAGATGTTGGTTTTTTTTTTAATCGTATTTGACCTTGGGGCTTAATGTTTATAGTTTTTTTTCTTGTTTTTTTTTCTTTCTTCATTTGTTTTCGTTAAATCCCGCGAGACATCAGCCGAGCTGCGAGAGAAATGGAGATGTATCAAATGATCAGTCATGTGAAACGTCTCATTCCGACAGATAATGGGCCATGATCTGAATGGAGTTCGTATCATTGTTCAGGAGGCTGTCAGATTGGCACAGTCACCACGGGCCTACAGAAGTGTCTGCTGACTTTGATTTCATCTTTACATTTCAAAGTGATATAATAAATCATAGCCGAAATGAAAGTCAGGGGGCAAAAAAAGAGAAATGGATTTTGTATTTCTCCAAGTATTTTTCTTGAATTAGGAAAACCTGACAGAAAAGCTTGTGGTAAACGTTAACTGGAAATAAACTAATTAAAAAAAATAATTGTCTACAAATGGTTTGATAAAAATGGCTTCTATAATAATCTTCTTGTGTCTCTTTTAATGCAAAATGGCTTCACTTATCTTCTTATCTTATATAATATAGACGTTACTTCAAAAAAGAAGATGATTAACCAATGACTTAAATGCTGCCAAGTCACTGGTTTTCCTGGCTAGCTCAGGCAACCCATTCCATGCTCTAATAGCACTAGGGAAGAAGGAGTATTTGTACAAATTTGTCCTAGCATATGGGACGAGGAATGTGCCTTTATCTTTGTGTCTTTCAGAGTATTTTATTAAATTTTGTTTTTGTATTTGAAGATTATGGTTCAGTGTTTTATGTATAATTGCTACTTTACTTTTGAGTCTTCTGTCCTGAAGGCTTTCTAAATTTAGTGATTTTACTAAAGGTGTTACTCTGCTTAAGTGTGAATATTCGTTTGTTATGAATCTCACTGCTCTAGTTTGTGTCTATTCCAGTTTCTTAATGTTTTCTCGAGTTGAGGGGTCCCCAAGCGGAGGATGCATATTCTATTATTGGCCTAACTTTGATAATGATGTCGTCTGCATCAAAAACCTAGATTAACTCACTCTGTCTGTCTCTGGTTAAAAGTTTCAACACGTTATGTCTCCCACACCCATTTTAAGATCAAGCGGAAGTTTTGCACAATTATTCAGTGGCGAAGACAATACATGAATCAATAGAAAGAAATTAGCCAATTAGTCAATTAATTACTGGCAATTAATTATTTTGTTTGAGACCGACATTCAGTATTCAGATATATGGCTAAATATCTGGGGTTTTGTCCTCTTAAAAAAATTGTACACGCTATTTCTCCCACAGCTATTCTCGGATTAAATTAAAATTTTAAATGAGTATGTTTTGTACCTTTCAAAACATGAATCGATTAGGGCATTAACCAATTAGTCAAATAATTATTAGTAATCAATTTTTATACACATCTAGGCGCATCCATTATATTCCAGACAGAATTATTTTTAATTATCTTGTTCGAAATCGAAAAAAGTGAAAAAATTCTATATTATTGAGAAAAAGAGAAGTAACTGTGGATTTATTCCCAATAGATAAGCTTTGTTTTGTTGTTGTTTTTTTAAAGTATTTTTTAATATTTTGCACGTTCTTGTATTGGCAAACTGACAAGGATCCTGAACTAAACGGAGAGTTTGAAAAAAAAAATCTAAATAACTGTCTACAAAGGTTTTTGAAAAAATGAAAGAGCCGGCCAAGTCATTGGTTTTCCTGGCTGACTTAAATAAACCCATTCTATGCTCTAAAAGCACTGGGGAAGAAGATGCATTTGTACAGATTTGTTCTTGCATATAGAGCAAGGATTGCGACTCTATCTCTGTGTCTTTCTGAGTATTTTATTAGGTTTTGTTTTTGTATTTGAAGATTATGGTTTAATGTATTATGTAGAATTACTACTTTAAATTCTTCTATCCTGAAGAATCTCTACAATTTAGCGGTTTTACTAAAGGTGTTACTCTAGTCAAATGTGAGTATTCGTTTGTTATGAATCTCACTGATCTTTTTTTTTTCTATGTCTGCTCCAGTTTCTTAATGTTTGTTGTTTGTTTTACATGTTTCGGATATTCCTTCAGAGTTTAAGATAGTTAACTTCCTAGTCCAAACCTCCCGCAAGACGACGGAGGATGGAAGCGGGCAGGATTTGAACTTTGAACCCGGAGCCATCGATAAATCCAAACGAGAGTCCAGCGCGCCAACCGCACGACCAGGCAGACATCTATGTTTTCTTGAGTCGAGGGCTCACAATAAGAGGATGCATATTCTATTCGCATATCACTTGAATACAGCTACCATCTCGAATACAGCTACCATCTCGAATACAGCTACCATCTCGAATACAGCTACCATCTCTTGAAGAGCTTTTACATGAAAGATGCCTTTCAAAAACACTCTCGATTCTTAAGGACAACCTGCACCCATTAAACCACTGTTACATAAGATCTGAACGAAGTGGTCGTCTCCTTTCCATTAGGACTAAAACAGAAAGATTTAAAAACTCCTTTATCCCACTTTCGGTCAGAGTGTTACAAGATCAGCTGTCGTCATCGAGAAGTACATAGAAGTCAATTTCATAAAGCGCTGGTTGTGAATGTGTATGTGTTTCGTGTGTGAATGTTGTTCGAATTTTTCATCTATACTGTAATTGTACAGTAGTTACGCTGATGTTGTCAGTTGTAGTCATACTGAATTTCCATTTGATTGGATCAATACAAATTATCGTATCTTATCTTATCTTATTGGCCTAACCAAGGTTAAATAAGGTACAAGCATACAGCCCTCAACAATGGGTTCAAAGCTTAAGCCGTTGAATTACCAGATGATTGGATGTCAGGTACCTGCGTTACTGGGGCGGGGATCACTGCACCGTTCCTCTGACACACTCACACACACACGTCTTCACAACATGTTAATCTGACAAACACACCCAGAGACACACACATCCACACGACCATCCACTAGGAGTGAACAAAACCCCAATCTGGTCCAACATTAAGATTACATGAGCTCAATAGAACCTCATTACATCTGTATGCACACATCAAAACAATGTCTCAAAGACCACTGGGTATCGATTAGTTTTGCCTTTAGGAAAAAATAAAAAACTCTGAATCCATCAAGCATTAACGACGGAAGAAATATAAAAAAAAAACAACAGAAGAAATTATTTTAAAAAAATGTCTGGATTTGAAGATTAGATTTTAAAATATTGAGGAAACGAAAAAAAAAAAAAAACTTTTTTTTTTTAAATCTGAATTATTTTTTTCCCCCTTCTTACAAGCCTATCTTTATTTGTTTGTTTGTTACCATGGAGACTAATGGTGAGATTTTTTTCTATTGAAAATAATGGGAATTTTGAAGCCTGGAAGAGATGTTTATAATTTTCATGGAATGGTAAGGTTACGTCCCCTTCAAGTTTTCGCTTTTCTATTTTGTTGTGTTGAAACTAACTTGAAAAGAGCATGACAGACAAAGAGAGAGAGAGAGATAGAGAGAGAGAGAGAGAGACAAGGAAACAGAAATAAAGAAAAAAAAAGAATAAATTGTCAGAGTGACAGAAAGAGAGAGAGAGGAAGAAATACACACATTTAAAAAAAAGACACTAAAGAATAAAGTGAAAGAAAGACAGAGATAGATACATAGATATATTACATGGTCTAAAAAATAGACAGACAGGCATAATAAAATTTATTGTATTTCTAATTCATAACGACGAAGACCAATATTTTTCAAGCATATTTTTATTTTTATTGGGTCAATTTCAAATTTCTTCATTCTCAAGAAGGTATTTGCTTGTTGAACTAACTTTACGCGTTAGATAATTACAGCTTCAAGATGTAACCAGGGGATTGCAGGAGTTGAACTTCATATAACCACATTAACGATCATGAGCACTAACCACTCTACCAGTTTCGCAGAAAAACAGATATTTAAGTATATGCCAAGTCTGGTATTTGGTCCATTCATAATTGACCCTTAAAAGATCAACTTTTTCGCGATGTATTTCTTTTTGTTCCATCAGTAAACCAGGAGAGCCTTGTGCCAGGGGCGTAGCTAGGAATTTTCCAACATTTGGGGGCCTGGGGGGGGGGGGGCTCGACCTCTTAAGGGGTCCCCGTATTTTACATAATATTTAATATTTAATGTAAAAAGCACTCATTTGGGGCCCCCCTCTAGTGGGGGCCCGTGGGGACTTTCAAATTCTCCCCCCTCCTTCCCCCACCCTAGCTACGCCACTGCCTTGTGCATTACTCTATTGGTAAGAGGAACATTGTCCATAATCTCCATATACCAAACGTCGTTATATAGTAGCGCAGTCTGTTTCTTGTATTGGTCTAGTCGGTCTAGTGACTCTAGTCACATGAACACCCTGACATAACTGTTAAGATAGATATATAGTTCGTCCATCGTGGTTCGATGATGACCACTTTGTCATCCAGGGGGGGCTGAGGGCTTTGCACTGGGGTTTTATGCCTCCTCATGTGGCTGGTGAGGCCTATGTGAGCCCGGAATGTTCGGCCGCACACTGGGCAGGTTATTCCAGCTGGAACTAGTGTCGTTTGTCTTGCTTTTCTTTTCTGGCGTTTTTCTTCTGCCAGCGTTGATCTTTTTTCCTCAGCAACCTGTGCGCCAGTTTTCACAGCGTGACGCCATGATGCTCTGTCATGTGCCTCTGTCTCCCAGGTGCCTGGGTCTATGCTGAACGCCTTCAGAGAAGCTTTGAGGGTGTCCCTGAAGCGCTTCATATGACCACCTTGCGAGCGCTTTCCTTCGCTTAGTTGGCCATACAAGAGTCGTTTAGGGATGCGGTGGTCTTCCATTCTGTAGACGTGACCTGCCCATCGCAGCTGGGACTGCATCAGGATTGTGTGGATGCTTTGCAGACACGCTCTTCGAAGCGCTTCTGTATCTGGTATTTTGTCTTGCCATTTGATATTAAGAATTTTTCTGAGACATGTCATGTGGAAGTGGTTCAGTTTCTTTGTATGTTTGCTGTACACTGTCCATGTTTCTGAGGCATAGAGCAATGTAGGGAGCAATGTTAAGATAGATACTTGAAATAAAATAACACTTTTATTCAATAAAACAAATACTAAGCATCCTCTTTAACCAGCCGTCGTGGCTCATTGAATAGTGTCCCCTACGAATGGGCATAACTCTTCCTACCATATACCTAAAAGGGGGGATAATCTACAATATTATGTGAGTCAATTAAAGGGGCGTAACATTCCATCAACAATTACAACGAGAACGAGGAAGAAGAAGACATTGCATCGATTTTGGTAAGTTTGAACTTTCTATTACGGTAGTTAAAAAATTACCATAAGTCCGTTAGCAGGAAACTGTTCGGTGAGGTCAAAGTTCATGATGGGCGTGGTCATCTTTTACTCTACTTTTAAGCTTAAAGTTCCTGTGGGTGTGGTCACCTATTAATCGGCATTCGGTTCAAGCTTTCAGGTGGGTGTGGTTACCAATTACTCGTAATTTAGCGAAAACTTCACGGGGGCGTGGTCACCAATAAATCAAAATCTAGTTCAAAGTTCATGGCTGGAAATTTGAAATGAGATAATGGCGTAATGTTTAAACAGATTTTGGACACTCATTTGCCCCCCCCCCCTTTCTCAAGTGGGGGCCCGGGGGGGGGAGATTTTCTAATTTGGACCCCCATTCACCACCCTAGCTACGCCACTGGTTCAGTACTCTTCATTTCTACACCTTAGTTTTTCTACCATTGAGGTCACATTGTCCTAGTTCTATTTATCAACCGATCTCTCATTTATTTCCTAGAGTTTGTTATTACAAAAACGAACCTGGTCGAGTTTTGAAAAACCTCAACATTTGTCGACCAATAACGACCCTATTTCCTGGCCATCCCCTAGCCTATCCCTACAAAAACTATCCGCGTCTTTATCCTCCCTCCAAACATTGTCTCTGGGGTCTTCTAACTTATTGGACCTTGGCAAATATTTGCACTGTTTATGTTGACAGACATCTTGTGTTTCCAGTCAGAGAGAGAATTGAAAGAGAGAGAGAGGGGAATAGAAGGAGGGCTGAACCCAGCTGAGTAAAAGGAGGAAGAGGAGTATCTAGTTCTTCGTCCGCAGAGGGCGAGGTGGGAGGGGGGGGGGTGGGGAGGGAATTTTCAGCTATGACTTATCGATTTTATCTTGTCAGTTATTCCCTACCTAATTATAAACAAATGAACAAATATCTTAACATGTATTTATATGTCAGTTGGTTATTTCAGAATAAAACGTCTTGAAGTTCAAAGGTTATGACCTGCTATCAACAATAAGGTCCTGTACAGTGTATGATTCAAGTAGGAATATATTATATTTCTCTATTATAGATATGGTATACACAGTTCAATAAGAACTAGACTGTAAAAACTAAGTTTGTTTCGACATATATTAAATAAGATTTAAGTCCACAGTCATTTAAATCAAATCTGTATTATATACGATAAGATAAGAATATGTCTTAAGACTGTATTAAATATCAGTAAGTCTGGATATGTATTATATAGGACTAGGTTGACTTTATTAAGTAATCATAACACAGTCTCTAAGTGACTAGGTTGACTGTATTTAGTAATCATAACACTGTCTCTAAGTGACTAAGTTGACTGTATTTAGTCATCATAACACAGTCTCTAAGTGACTAGCTTGACTGTATTTAGTCATCATAACACAGTCTCTAAGTGACTAGGATGACTGTATTTAGTCATCATAACACAGTCTCTAAGTGACTAAGTTGACTGTATTTAGTCATCATAACACAGTCTCTAAGTGACTAGCTTGACTGTATTTAGTCATCATAACACAGTCTCTAAGTGACTAGGATGACTGTATTTAGTCATCATAACACAGTCTCTAAGTGACTAAGTTGACTGTATTTAGTCATCATAACACAGTCTCTAAGTGACTAGGATGACTGTATTTATTCATCATAACACAGTCTCTAAGTGACTAAGTTGACTGTATTTAGTCATCATAACACAGTCTCTAAGTGACTAAGTTGACTGTATTTAGTCATCATAACACAGTCTCTAAGTGACTAGCTTGACTGTATTTAGTCATCATAACACAGTCTCTAAGTGACTAGGATGACTGTATTTAGTCATCATAACACAGTCTCTAAGTGACTAGGATGACTGTATTTAGTCATCATAACACAGTCTCTAAGTGACTAAGTTGACTGTATTTAGTCATCATAACACAGTCTCTAAGTGACTAAGTTGACTGTATTTAGTCATCATAACACAGTCTCTAAGTGACTAGGATGACTGTATTTATTCATCATAACACAGTCTCTAAGTGACTAAGTTGACTGTATTTAGTAATCATAACACAGTCTCTAAGTGGCAGGTTTCAGTAAGTGACTAAGTACAACTTCACAACTGGTTGAATGGTCGTGCGGGCTGCGTGCTGGACTGTCGTTCGGTCATGTCGATGGTCCAGGGTTCAAACCCTACCCAGTTCCATTCCCCGTCGTCCTGCGGGAGGTTTGGACTAGGAAGTAAACTATTTTCAACTCTGAAGGAACATCAGAAACATTTTACAAAATGAAAATTTCTGAAATTTTTCTTTTGGTAAACCAAAAAAACTTTCTTTTTCGAGCTTATATCAAGTCATTCTGTCTGTCTTGAAAACTCTTATGAACGTCATTTTTCCCAGTTCCCATTCTCGGATCAAGTTGAATCTTTGCACAATTATTCGTACTTCTGTTTTATATGGAAAATGTACAGTTTCGTGCTAAATCGGAAGCAGTAATAATCACGCACAGTCGCAACCCGACAAGTAAGAAGAAAACTAGGTCGCTCACTAACAATTTTAAACTAACAATAGACCAATAAAACCTTTTATTTTTATGCGAACTTGCATACATATTATCTTGTAAAATACAGACGTTACTTCAAAAAAGAAGATGATGACGCCCTACGCATGTCTCTAGGTCATGCCTCTTAATTAATTCTGACAAGTCGTTGTTTTCCTGGCTGACTCAGGCAACCCATTCAATGTTATAATAGCACTAGGGAAGAAGGAACACTTGTACACATTTGTTCTAGCACATGGAACAAGGAATGTGCCTTTATCTTTGTGTCTTACTGAGTATTTTATTAGGTTTTGTATTTGAAGATTATGGTTCAGTGTTTTATGACTAGACCATAACTGCGCAGTGATTTCCAAAATCAGGGAGCTCTCCATATAGTTTTCTTTCTGTCGGGGAGTTTTTGGGGCCAGTGTCTTGTTCGGGCCACTTGGCAAAGTTTGCAGTTTTGAAGGATATGGTCAACATTCTCTGGTGACACTCCACATGGGCAGATTTAACTGGTACCAATTTTGAGCTTCCGGAACATGCGTTGTCTCATTCTGTAGCGTTTGTTATGTGTTACCCTAATCAAATGTGAGAATTTGATTAATGTGAAGCTCCAGTGGTTAACACGTCGCCCTTTCACCATTGAGGCTGTGTTCGAACTCAGACTAAGCAACTTTCTTTTTCTTCCTTTTTTATTAATTAACTCTTTCTCTCCGTAATTATTTACCATATTCTGGTGGAATCAACGCTGGTATCGTCAGTTAGGAGAGAAAGAGTTAAGAAGGCGGCACAGAAATCTTTACCCAGACCCCCACCCCTCCCTCCCTGGTCCACAAAAAGTGGTTGGATGACAGCACACTGGGCATGCGCTAAGCCAGTTAAATGAAAAAATGTACTAAATCGGGTTAATCTGCGGTGGGCGACCCGTGGCTATCGCACATAGTCGCACCGCGTTAACTCTTTCTCTCCGTAATTATTTACCATATTCTGGTGGAATCAACGTTGGTATCGTCGGTTAGCAGAGAAAGAGTTAAAAAAAAAAGATTAATTTTGCCAGTGTATGCTTTTTCGGACCATAAACCTATATAGTGTTACCTGCATTTTGGTTCAATTTTGAGTTTTTAAAAATGATTATAATATTGTTACGAATCTCACTATCCAGGCTCTCTGCAAATTGTACCATACACCCCCAACTTAAAGAACTTGACAACTCAGGGCTCCAAAATAACGACAAAATGACCGAAGCGTGGACAAAGTGACCAAAGCCTGTGCAAGATAACCAAAGCGTGGGCAAGATGACCAAATCGTGGACAAGATGACCAAAGCGTAGGACAAGATGACCTAAGTTGACCTAACAAGCAAGCTTAAAATTAAATTTCTTCCAAAAACTGAGCAACTAGGCGAAACTTTTGTGTCATTCTGACCCCCATTATGACATTTGATAACAAAAAAAAAATCGCTCTCAAGATTGCTAGCATAGTGTAGTTGCAGCATATGGTCTGAAACGCCACTATACCAATAGCTTCTACATATGAGTTCTTATCTTTTGTCATTTAGTGTTGTATGGTACACCAAGGGTTTTATGTTAGTGTTTTTTTTTTTTTGGGAGGGGGGGGGGTCATTTCTGCACTGAGACCCATGACGATGCGTTATCTGCCATTCTGACTGGCACAATGGAAATCGAGAAATCCTCCGAAATTTAAAGAGAAAATAAAAGGAAAAGGGGGGTGGGGGAGTAATTTCACATCTATAGGTCTAGGGCATCGGCCTTTCAGCTGACCTGGTCAATACTGCGAGACGCCTGCCTTGCAGAACTTATCAAAAGAATAGAAAAAAAAAATCGTTGTTACATTAGTAATGGACTTCCGGCAACCCCGAAATTCGATTGAAGGTCTGCTTGAGTGTGGACGAATTCGAATATATTTTTTTTGTTAGGGGCGTTTCCTACGTTCTCTGAATTATTGGATTTGATAAAAGCGTGTGGGTATCGATTTCGCCCAAGACATATTCTGTCAACGATGAATGTTAGGTTCATGTTTTAAAATCTTAAAGAGAGATTCGCCACATGTGAACAGTTTAACTTATAAAAGAAGCTAAACCTAAGCAATAAGTTACATAAGTTAAACTTAACTATATGTGCAACAGAAAACAGGCTAAATAATAATGTTTAGAAATCTTAAAAAAAAAAAAATACAAAGCTAATGGGAAGGACAAATAATGTTTAATTACTGCCACATCTTTCAATACTGGGAAGCGTGGTCGAGAGGCTAAGTACGCTCTAACTTGGCTTGGCCTGACTACCTATGAAGACTTGCACTGAAAAACCTTCTCACTGATACCCCTACCCTCCCCACCCCACTGGTCCAAAAATGACATTGGACCATACCGCTCTGAGCATGAAAGTAGCGCTATATAAAAGCTATAATTTAATCCTAATGTTTTCTACTGCAATATATTCTCCTTCCGTTTCTATATGTAATAAAATTAGGTAATTACGAATAACTATTTGACTTGACAAAGCTTTTTATCAACTCACTGTGTCTGGTCTTTCTGCTACAATGTTCTTACAAATAATTTTTTTCTCATACCAACGCTTGGATCAAGTTGGAATTTTGCTGAATTATTCATATTCGATGACAATACACGAATAAATAAATAGATAAACCAATTAGTTAATCAATAATCGGTAGTTAATTAATTTAGTTTTAAATAGAAAAGGGAGCTTATTCCTGCATTATTGAGATAAATGGTAGTGGATTGGTGGTTCCTTCCCTTAGATCAGCTTTTGTTTTTTTTTTTAATTTGTAAAAAAATAGTCTTCTTGTTTATATATATATATATATATATATATATATATATATATATATATATATATATATTTGCTGGCAACTCCAAAATAAAGTCAATCGGGTATTTAGTGTTTTTATTCAACCTTCACCTAATGAGGTCTATGATTAGCATAGAATACTCTCTAACACTAAAGCTAAAGGATGCGTTTGGGGAGGGACAGTAGCGTACAATGTAGACTTTTTATTCACAAAATGGCGTCATCATAAATTGTGCAGCGTGACGTTCAGTACACAAAGCTTTCAAACCGATACTTTGATGGTGTGTTAACCCTTGTTGTCGTTTTTTTAAAGCAGTCATTGATTTATGCAGGTTCTTTTTATTTTATGATCCAGAACTGTTTATTACTGGCTGTTTTAATGTTTGGTCGTTGGGCGTTTATACACAAACATCAACACCATAACGACATCATATTTGATGACCTTTAAAGATTGTGAATGGTGGTGTTTTATAATATGACAAATACACACACTCGCACACCAACAATAGGATAATGGTATTGATCAATCGACTTCATTTCAAAGTATAAACGCTAGACTACTATTGTTCGATTGTGGGTGCTGGCAAAGTAATACTGGCTGGTATGTCAAGGAGACTGTTCAGTAGCAAAGTACTTTGTTCTTTTCTAGTTGGCCTCCTTCAGACGTAATATATATTTAATAAATTCTGTACACTTTATAGAATAACCTTCGAAGTAGGCATTATATTCTTTTCTTTCAAAGTGTTCTCACACATATATTATTTCTCTCTCTCTCTCTCTGTCTGAGTTATTTGATATATTCACGCACACAATTTCATTGTTTCTCCCTCTCTCTCCATTTCTCTGCCTCTCTCTCTTACTTTCTCTCTACCTTCTTTCCCTCTCTACCTTCCTCTCTGTCTCTCTCCTATGCTCTATATCTCTACCTTTCTATCTCTCTGTCTCTCTATCTTTTTCTCTCAATTTAAGTTATCCTAACACATTTTCAAGAGTTGTTTGTAAATGAGAAGATGTTTATCATGACATTTATTTTGTAAGATACTTGTAGGTATATCTTTCGTACGCAGTGTCCGGAGACTGAACTAACAACAATTCCAGGAACTGTTTGCGAACGTGACATACTGGGATGTTTATTACATAAAATAACTCCAACTTTCATTATATATAAATATTACTTATATAACTTCACTTGTAACATGGTCTTACCATCAAGTCCAATTACTTGCTTTCACCAAACTTATTTTATGAACTCATTAAAGACTAATATATTAGTTACATGACTTCCAGCAGACCACGAACGAGAATTCAATAAACTGACCAGAAACTTGTTACAACAACTGACTAGAAAACTTAATTGACTAACTGTAACACTATGGTTTGGTTGAGAATCACGAGAAATGTAAAATATATTGTTTCATGTGAAATAGGGGACTTCGCAAGGTTTATCAAAGGGTTTACTGGTCACGTGATTGGACAGACCACATGATGAGGAACCGCATGATAAAAAAGAGTCTGCGCCATGTTCTGAGAAGAGACAGACGTGTTAGGTCTGTGGTTTAGAATGTTTTATAATTACTTATTGTTTATTCATATTGGAATTATAAATGCTTGTAAAACATATTGGTGAACTTATTCATGTCATTGATGGCTGAGATTGGCTTCTGCTTAGCTATTATTTTATTCAATAAATGTGAGTCTGCAACATTTGAGTTAATGCTAATGTATATGTCTTGTGGTCGAAGTACACAGCAAGCTTAATAAGAATACACTACAAAGTCATGAAGATATAAGTATTGAATTAATAAGAAGAAGAACATTACATGGGAAGCGTGGTCGAGAGGCCAAGTGCGCTTGAACTTGGCTTGTCTTGGTTACCTAGAAGGGGGCTCGAGGTTCGACACCCGACTCTGGCAGAGTTGCGTTTACTGAGCGCCTAAAGTCCTAAAGGCAGCACGGAAAACCAACTCCTAGATACCCCCTCCCCCCACCGGTCCACAAATGAGATTGGACCAAAGCGCTCTGAGCATGCTATAAGCATGAAAGTAGCGCTATATAAAAGCAATAATAATAATACCAGAAGAGGTATTTATATCCCACTAATCCAGTAACACCAATGGCATTTGTGTGTTACACTGACTCTCAAGTTCTCCTAGGGCCCTACTTCCGGTCTTACCAAACTCATGGTCACTATTGACATTTTCCAGCTCTGTAGTCACAAAATAAAGAGTAATAATGTTGGATAAGTTTCCGTGACAGTTCTCTACAGTTCAGTCCTATCTTATCTTATCTTATATAGACATTACTTCAAAAACGAAGATGATTACGTCCTACACGTCATGCATTCAGTCATGCATATTAACCAATGACTCAAATTCTGCCAAGTCACTGGTTTTCCTGTCTAGCTCTGGCAACCCATCCCATGCTCTAATAGCACTAGAGAAGAAGGATTATTGGTACAGATTTGTCCTAGCATATGAGACCAGAAATGTGCCTTTATCTTTGTGTCTTTCTGAGTATTTTATTAAATTTTGTTTTTGTATTTCAAGATTTATGATTCGGTGTTTTATGTATAATTGCTACTTTACTTTTGAGTCTTCTGTCCTGAAGGTTTTCTAAATTTAGTGATTTTACTAAAGGTGTTACTCTAGTCAAATGTGAATATTCGTTTGTTATGGAGCGGCGGTCCTGTCACATAAAGTGTCTGTCACGATAAAGAAATATATATATACATAGGAGGAGACAGAGGAGCGAAAAAGTCCGAAGCTCGACACCACGAAAAACGGTGTAACCCCAATTTGGGCCCTCGGAATTATATATATAGTTCGTCCATCGTGGTTCGATGATGACCACTTTGTCATCCAGGGGGCTAAGGGCTTTGCACTGGGGTTCTATTCCTCCTCATGTGGCTGGTGAGACCTAGGTGAGACCTCGGAATTAGGATCCACTCAAAAAACAATGATAGTCTCATAAGACTGAATCTCCTTTCCAAATTAATTCAAAGCATTTCTTAAACGCAGGGCTATCTGAATGCTCAAAATGTCAACCTAGTTCAACACTGACCTAACCGATGTCTTCATAGGACATTCATCCTTACCCCCCCCCCCCCTTTAACTTTCTGACCTATCAATCGGTTCACGAAACGAGAAGCCAGACAAACGATCACACACACACGCACACACGACTATCACAAACGCAATCGAGCGTGGAGTTATTAGTCTGTTCACTTGATCGGCTATTGACAGGTTGATTGATTTCTCTCTCCCCTTCACCGAGCCGCAATGAAAGCGAGGCTCTACTTCGTTTGGCCTCTTTGTGAGGGAACTCCACGTTCGTACAGCACGAGCGACGTTTTTATTGGCTCCTTGTGTGTCATGGCGTCAGGAGGGTACAAAGTGCTGGGACATCCACATTGAAGGCAGGATCACACTACTAGGGTACAAAGTGCTGGGACATCCACATTGAAAGCAGGATCACACTACTAGGGTACAAAGTGCTGGGACATCCACATTAAAGGCAGGATCACACTACTAGGGTACAAAGTGCTGGGACATCCACATTGAAGGCAGGATCACACTACTAGGGTACAAAGTGCTGGGACATCAACATTGAAGACAGGATCACACTACTAGGGTACAAAGTGCTGGGACATCTACATTAAAGGCAGGATCACAATACTAGGGTACAAAGTGCTGGGACATCCACATTGAAGGCAGGATCACACTACTAGGGTACAAAGTGCTGGGACATCCACATTGAAGGCAGGATCACACTACTAGAGTACAAAGTGCTGGAACATCCACATTGATGGCAGGATCACACCAATATGGTACAAAATGCTGTGACATCCACATTGAAGGCAGGATCACACTACTAGGGTACAAAGTGCTGGAACATCCACATTGAAGGCAGGATCACACTAATATGGTACAAAGTGCTGTGACATCCACATTGAAGGTAGGATCACACTAGTAGGATACAAAGTGCTGGTGTATCAATATTAATGGTATGATCACACTAGTAGGGTACAAAGTGCTGGGACATCCACATTTAAGGCAGGATCACTCTACTAGTGTAAAAAGTGCTGGGACATCCACATTGAAGGCAGGATCACACTACTAGGGTACAAAGTGCTGGGACATCCACATTGAAGGCAGGATCACACTACTAGGGTACAAAGTGCTGGGACATCCACATTAAAGGCAGGATCACACTACTAGGGTACAAAGTGCTGGGACATCCACATTAAAGGCAGGATCACACTACTAGGGTACAAAGTGCTGGGAAATCCACATTAAAGGCAGGATCACACTACTAGGGTACAAAGTGCTGGGACATCCACATTGAAGGCAGGATCACACTACTAGGGTACAAAGTGCTGGGACATCCACATTAAAGGCAGGATCACACTACTAGGGTACAAAGTGCTGGGACATCCACATTAAAGGCAGGATCACACTACTAGGGTACAAAGTGCTGGGAAATCCACATTAAAGGCAGGATCACACTACTAGGGTACAAAGTGCTGGGACATCCACATTGAAGACAGGATCACACTACTAGGGTACAAAGTGCTGGGACATCCACATTAAAGGCAATATCACACTACTAGGGTACAAAGTGTTGGGACATCCACATTAAAGGCAATATCACACTACTAGGGTACAAAGTGTTGGGACATCCACATTAAAGGCAGGATCACACTACTAGGGTACAAAGTGCTGGGACATCCACATTAAAGGCAATATCACACTACTAGGGTACAAAGTGTTGGGACATCCACATTAAAGGCAATATCACACTACTAGGGTACAAAGTGCTGGGACATCCACATTAAAGGCAATATCACACTACTAGGGTACAAAGTGCTAGGACATCCACATTAAAGGCAGGATCACACTACTAGGGTACAAAGTGCTGGGACATCCACATTAAAGGCAGGATCACACTACTAGGGTACAAAGTGCTGGGACATCCACATTAAAGGCAGGATCACACTACTAGGGTACAAAGTGCTGGGATATCCACATTAAAGGCAGGATCACACTACTAGGGTACAAAGTGCTGGGACATCCACATTAAAGGCAGGATCACACTACTAGGGTATAAATGGATTGGATATCCACATTGAAGGCAGGATCACACTACTAGGGTACAAAGTGCTGGGACATCCACATTGAAAGCAGGATCACACTACTAGAGTACAAAGTGCTGGGACATCCGCATTCAAGGCAGGATCACACTACTAGGGTACAAAGTGCTGGGAGATCCACATTAAAGGCAGGATCACACTACTAGGGTACAAAGTGCTGGGAAATCCACATTAAAGGCAGGATCACACTACTAGGGTATAAATGGATTGGATATCCACATTGAAGGCAGGATCACACTCCTAGGGTACAAAGTGCTGGGACATCCACATTGAAGGCAGGATCACACTAATAGGGTACAAAGTGCTGGGACATCCACATTAAAGGCAGGATCACACTACTAGGGTACAAAGTGCTGGGACATCCACATTGAAGGCAGGATCACACTACTAGGGTACAAAGTGCTGGGACATCCACATTGAAGGCAGGATCACACTATGTCTAGCTGTTTTATTTGGGGAAATATGTTTTTTTTAGACCTGACATTATAAACTTAATCATCGAGGGAATGACAAGCCCAATTCCAATGAAACGTAATGCCAATTTAACTCTTCAATAAAAATAAGTATATGTTTTGAATAATTAGGGCCACACAATAACCTAGCAGGGCTTAAAGAGTGAAGATACCAGGCCAGATATCATTAAAGACTGGACATTTTTATTAATATGGAAGTTTTTAAACTAGAAATCTGACTAGGTACTTGCTTCATCACTATTTCGTATTACGTTGTTCTTGAGTTAGTTCCCCTTTTTTACACTCATCACATTGTATTCGGTTTCTTGATATTTGCCATCACTAAATGTAGGTAATACGCTCTTTGTAAACTGTAGCGAGATCGTCTCTCGAGACGTAAAATCGTAAAATGGCACAGATACTGTAGCGCATTACGTCCCATGATACGATATGCAACGTCTCACGTGACAAAAGAGGCCTATCCCTGAGACCTTACTGCGGTCACAGGTTGAACATCTGTAATCACCAGACGCTGAAACATATCCTCTTTTCTTAGTATTATGCTCAAATAACACCAACGACTGACTTGTGTGGGAAAGCTTATTTTGGTAAGCGGTGTTTCAAATGGGGGTGACACTAACCCCAACGACGCCTCTGAACTAACACTCTACCATACACACATTCTACATTTTGCTTGACATTGACTGGCCATTGTGCGAACTGGCCGGCGATTTGGCCAGCTAGTTCGTGAGATGGCCAGGCACAGGAATCTTCAGCAGCTTCAGAACATCGAATATTGGCCAGAGATTACCTGGCACTTCGCGAAATGGCCAGCAAAAGTAGCATTAACACTTCTTCTTCTTCGTTCTCATTGTTATGTTGGAGTGTTCAGATGACTAGACCAATACATGAGATGAACTGCGCAGTGGTTTCCAAATCAGGGAGCTCTCCATATAGTTTTCTTTCTATTGGGGTGATTTGGGGCCAATGTCTTATACGGGCCTCTTGGTAAAGAGAGCAAGTTTTGGAGGACGTGGTCGGCATTCTCTGGTGATACTCCACATGGGCAGATTTCACTGGTTCCAATTTTGAGCTTCCGGTACATGTGTTATTAACACTTAATTTCAAGTACATCAGATATTGGCCACACGCCGCGGCCACAATGTTAAACAAGCAAAAAACAAAAAAAAATAAAAAAGGAAAAATCATTCCCTAAAATTAAATATATATATGTACACATATGTAAGCAAGATCATATAGCTGAAATACAACACCGTAGTAAAGAATCAACTGTTAAAATAAAATAAAATCATCCGAATTTCTATAGCCCTGTATCTTCTTCCGCAGCTGTAATCTTATCTAAATTGTTTGCAGTAATTTTATCACGAAAAATGATAACGCCAAATTGGATAAAGACAGGGGTGGGAAGGTTGCATGCAGGACTCAGGAACTGGGGACTGCTAATAAAAAAGAGATAATAGACAGCAATAATTTTTTAAAAAGCACGCAGACACGCACAGACACAGTTGAAAGAGAGGTGATATCACAGACACAACCACAGTGTAAGTGTGTCAGGACACACCGACACATGCACAGCCACATGTTCTCAATCACAGTGAAAGTGTGTCAGGACACACCGACACGTGTACAGTCACAGACTCTCAACCAGAGTGTAGGTGTGTCAGGACACACCGACACATGCACAACCACATACTCTCAGCCAGAGTGAACGTGTGTCATGACACATCGACACAGACACCACAGAAATTTCCATCGAAATGCAAGTGTGTTAGAACACAAGACTCTCAATCACAGTGAAAGTGTGTCAGGACACACCGGCACAGATACAATCGGCCCCTAGACATAAAGACCACCACAGTATCTCTGATATCTTGTAAGCTGTTAGATAAAGAAAAACTAGACGGGTCGCATCTTGTAATGATGTAGCGGAGAAAGGAAAAAAAAATGGCTGTAAGGAAGGGAAGACTGTAGACAGATGCGAACTGCCCAGAGATTTATTCGTTGGTCCAATGCTAATAGGGCGGAATGGTCAAGTACGTACGTCATCTGTGGGAATTATTCCTAGCAGTTTCTGGAAAACCGGGAGAGAGAGAGAGATTTGTTCTTGTCATTTGTCTTGGTCTGGAATTTCCATAAAGTTTTTTTTTCCAGGAATACGTTTAGCATTCCAAATGTAGAGGTCTCTGCAAAAATCTCTCTCTCTCTAAATGGGAGGAAACAATAGCGAGGTCATAACACTTACAGGAAACATAACAAAAAGATGTATCACCTATAACTGCTATACATTATAATCATTTGTGGCGAGTTAAAGACATTTTTGTCATGTCCGTCTTCGCATTATCTTTAAGTAATAAGTGAGTACCAGAATGTATTGTTTTGGAAATTTTTGTCAGAAAGTTTTGTTAGAAGTGATTTGAGACGTAAAAACAGGAAATTGTTTCGTAGCGTGATTTTTCTCCATATTTTTTACAAATTCAAACCGGAAATGGATAACATTTAGCAAGGTTTAAATATATATATATATATATTATATTAAGATAAGATTATCAGCGGGGCACAGATAAGATAATCAGTGGGGCAAAGATAAGATAATCAGCGGGACAAAGATAAGATAACCAGTGGGACAAAGATAAGATAATTAGAGACACTAAGATAAGACAATCAGCGGGACAAAGATAAGATTATCAGCGGGACAAAGATAAGATAATTAGAGACACTAAGATAAGATAAGATAATCAGCGGGACAAAGATAAGATAATCAGCGGGAAAACGATACAAAAGTGACAGCTTCGTTAATTGCGGGCCACAGAAACATGACCTTTACATCACTGATCGCAATGTCATTGACTATACATCTACCATAATTAGCAGCTCTGGAGTTCAAAGGTTATCAAGGAAGGGAGGTGAAGGCTGTATTGCTATGTCCCATGTTTCGCCATACTTCCGATGTTCTGAAACTCTACATCATATTCTTTATACATGTCATGTTTATGCAGGTCAATAACCGCTTTAAATTCTAAGTTGGGGAGAAAATGCAAAATGATTTTTTTTTCTAGTCCCTCCCCCTCCAATCAAACAAGTCCGCACCCTGGAACGGCATACCCCAAGTACAGACACGCGCGGATATGCGATGGTGTTTACGCACAATCACGTATGCAAATTTTGAGAAGCTAAGATTTAGATAGTTAAACAGTTGGTAAAACTCTATTGGGTTGTGTCCCTTGCGTATCCGTGGTAAATTCACACTAAACAGTCTAGAAATTTGGAAGGTCAAGGTTAAAGTGGAGGTCAAGGTTAAAGTGTTTTCGAGAGGGACAGATGGTCAAGCGGAGAAAAAAAGTAAGGGAATAAATAGCTAATTAGGGTGTTAGGTTATACTTGCGGAAGGGGGGAGGCTGACACGAAAACACAAGCGCGACTCTCAGAGCTACGCTGTTGGTAGCTTGTTAATAGAGCGAGACCTACTAGATAGTCATTGGTATTGTTTCTCAAATGGAAGGGTGTGTTTGTTTTACGGCGATGTTTCTTTCCTATGGCGATTTTTTTTTCCTATGGCAATGTTTCTTTCCTATGGCAATGTTTCTTTCCTATGGCAATGTTTATTTCCTATGGCGATGTTTCTTTCCTATTACAATGTTTATTTCTTATGGCAATGTTTATTTCCTATGGCGATGTTTCTTTCCTATTACAATGTTTATTTCTTAAGGCGATGTTTCTTTCCAATGGCAATGTTTATTTCCTATGGCAATGTTTCTTTCCTATGGCAATGTTTCTTTCCTATGGCAATGTTTCTTTCCTATGGCAGTGTTTCTTTCTTAAGGCGATGTTTCTTTCCTATGGCGATATGTTTCTTTCCTATGGCGTTGTTTCTTTCCTATGGCAGTGTTTATTTCTTAAGGCGATGTTTCTTTCCTATGGCGATATGTTTCTTTCCTATGGCGATATGTTTCTTTCCTATGGCAATGTTTCTTTCCTATGGCGATATGTTTCTTTCCTATGGCAATGTTTATTTCCTATGGCGATATGTTTCTTTCCTATGGCGATATGTTTCTTTCCTATGGCGATGTTTCTTTCCTATGGCGATGTTTATTTCCTATGGCGATGTTTATTTCCTATGGCGATGTTTATTTCCTATGGCGATGTTTATTTCCTATGGCAATGTTTATTTCCTATTGCAATGTTTATTTCCTATGGCAATGTTTATTTCCTATTGCAATGTTTATTTCCTATGGCAATGTTTATTTCCTATTGCAATGTTTCTTTCCTATGGCAATGTTTCTTTCCTATGGCGATGTGTTTCTTTCCTATGGCAATGTTTCTTTTCTATGGCAATGTTTATTTCCTATGGCAATGTTTCTTTTCTATGGCAATGTTTCTTTTCTATGGCAATGTTTATTTCCTATGGCAATGTTTCTTTCCTATGGCGATGTTTATTTCCTATGGCAATGTTTCTTTCCTATGGCAATGTTTCTTTCCTATGGCAATGTTTCTTTCCTATGGCAATGTTTATTTCCTATGGCAATGTTTCTTTCCTATGGCAATGTTTCTTTCCTATGGCAATGTTTCTTTCCTATGGCGATTTTTCTTTCCTATGGCAATGTTTATTTCCTATGGCAATGTTTATTTCCTATGGCAATGTTTCTTTCCTATGGCAATGTTTCTTTCCTATGGCAATGTTTATTTCCTATGGCAATGTTTCTTTCCTATGGCAATGTTTCTTTTCTATGGCAATGTTTATTTCCTATGGCAATGTTTCTTTCCTATGGCAATGTTTCTTTCCTATGGCGATGTTTATTTACAATGAAGTTTCTCTTCTTTTAGGGATGTGTTTCTTTCCTATGTCGATTGTTATCTTATTTGGTGGTGAATTGTTTTTCGGGATAATTGAGTAGCTGTTTTTTTTTCTTTAAATCCAGACAGTGTGTTTTTTGAACTGACGATTACAGGAATCTCTCTGGTACTGTCTCCTTTAAAATTATATATCTTTAAATTATATATCTAGAATCAAGAGAGAATACTTTCAAATTTCATGTATATATTTTACATTTAGAAGGTCTATGTAATTGACAATGTGATTGCTCAGGGCTTTGACAACCCGCTTTTATGGCCTGGTTGGCCAGAATTTAAAAAATAATATCATAAATAAATATAAAAAATTGTGTCAATATTGAGTTCGAATTCGTCTTTGAGATTACTGAATCGACTTTCCCCAGAAACAGACTTAAGTTATTTTTTTTTTGTGCGGTTTTAAATTACTGACAAAAAATGCGATACCTTTAGTTTCATTTAGCCAAAGCTTGATATGTTTTGTAAGTGGAAGATGTTTGTGTAGAAAATATTTTTGTTTAAATTCAAATTTCTATTAGGATTTTGTGATTGCTTCTCGATTCGTAGAAGGACTTAGCTGTGAATCTGTGCTACCTCTACACGATAAATATGTTATGTGCTACCTTTGAAAGATGATTGTGTTATGTGCTACCTTTTAAAGATGATTGTGTTATGTGCTACATTTGAAAGATGATTGTGCTATGTGCTACCTCTGAAAGATGATTGTGCTATGTGCTACCTTTGAAAGATGATTGTGCTATGTGCTACCTCTGAAAGATAATTGTGTTATGTGCTACCTTTGAAAGATGATTGTGTTATATGCTACCTTTGAAAGATGATTGTGTTATGTGCTACCTTTGAAAGATGATTGTGCTATGTGTTACTTTTGAAAGGTGATTGTGTTATGTGCTACCTTTGAAAGATGATTGTGTTATGTGCTACCTTTGAAAGGTGATTGTGTTATGTGCTACCTTTGAAAGATGATTGTGTTATGTGCTATCCCTGAAAGATAATTGTGTTATGTGCTACCTTTGAAAGATGGTTGTGTTATGTGCTACCTTTGAAAGGTGATTGTGTTATGTGCTACCTTTGAAAGATGGTTGTGTTATGTGCTACCTTTGAAAGGTGATTTTGTTATGTGCTACCTTTGAAAGATGATTGTGTTATGTGCTACCCCTGCCTGATGGTTGTTATATGCTACCTCTGAAGGATAAATGATATATCTCGCTTTCTCTCTGCTTTCTATCTCTTTTTCTCTCTCTTTCTCTCTTTCTTCTTTTCTCTCTCTTTATTTTTTCTTCGTCTCTCTCTTTCTTTCTTTCTCCTATTCTCTCTCTCTCTTTTTTTTCTCTTTATCTCTATCGTTATCTTTTTAGCTCTCTTTATCTTTTTTTCTCCCTTTTCCTCTTTCTATTTTTTTTTCTTTCTCTTTCTCTATATTTCTCTTATTCTCTATTTCCGTTTTTCTCTTTCTCTCTCTATTTTTTTAGCTATTTGCAATATTTTTTCAGCCAAAGGTTATTTCCTTTCCGACCTGCGTGTCACGGACCTCATCACCGTTTCACATCGAGTCAATGAACTGATCAGCGGTTTCACTTCTTAGTGTGGGCAGGACTTTTTGGAGGCCGGATATCACAGGCTGGATATGGCCCTAAGGGGTATAGATTAGGTCCAACTGTATTATATTATCCCCCCCAAAAATGCTACGCCATTTTTCCACCACCGATCATCACTGGGCTAGACAAGACGGTTTCAAAGGTAGCACATTAGTAACAGGAGGAACAAAATTACTTTAATTGTTCCGTTGCTAACTGATTTGTGACTTAATTTCGTTCCGTGTTTCTTTTTTCCATGGCTTCCTGTTCTAAATATAGCCTTTTTTGAAAATCAATGCGCTAATAGAGTGCGAGCTGTTTCTTGACGGGCAACTCGAGTCTCTTGATGACCAGGAAGTTAGCTGTTAGACAAATAAACTAATTACGGCACGTCCTTGAAGCATCCATCTCCATTAGGCACATTTAGGATCTAATCTTCTCAAAGAACAAAAGGAGAGAATTAGGAGGGGGGGGGGGGGTAAAAAGGTGTTTACATTGCCGCTAGCAGCTTCATCATTAGTGTTGGAAGTTCTAGCTTGGTGTTCAAGTTTCTGTTCCATGATTGTGTTTACGTATTGAGTTTCAGTGTTCAAATTTTGTGTTCAAATTTTGTGTTCAAATTTTGTGTTCAAAATCTTTGTTTCGGTACTTACAGATATACCATTTTTCATCCATTTTCTCATGGAGCTAATTTATTCTGAAAAGACACGAAAAACCGACATCACTGAAAAGAAAAATAACGCTGTGTTGTAATCAGATATCCCAGCATTTAGCAATGCCAGAGCTAAGACGGCTTAAAAACGGTAATTACAGATTGGGCTCCTTTATAATTATCTCTTTGAGAAAGAAAAGCAATTACTCCCCACGCATTGACTCCAATTTGTCCAAAAATTTAAGGGCGGAAAAAAGAAATTCCCTACAAAGCAATCCTTCTGATTTCTTTTCTCTCTTTTTCATGACACCCCCCCCCCCCAGAAAAAAAAAAGATAATATAAGACACGCGCCTTGAAATCTTTCTCAACGGGTTTAAAGTTAAACTCAGCTAACACGTATTCTGCACATCTTGTAAACACCCAGGCAGCCAACAGATTAATAATTAACCTCACCCCCGTCTCCAGATGTCTGCTGATTAAAAGGAATATGGTGTCTTGAATTAGAGCAAGAAGTTGACCGTAAGCAGACGGTATCGTGTTGCTGGCATTGACGTCACGAGGACAAAAAAAAACACAAAAAATCCGTTTTATGAACTTCGCTTCCGGTCCACCGGAACATGTATAATTTTCTGTATGCAGTAATGAGCGTAGGGTTTGAAATGCACGGAAATGGGGTTGCCATATTGGGTGAACAGTTCGAGGTTCAATTATAACTAGCATTCTGAGATTGAACGGGATAACATTCATAGCTGATATAGTACACAACAGAATAGTTCGTGTGTTTTTTAATGATGGCTGACTGATTATAGAGCCCATTTAAAGTGTCTAGAGATACGGTCTTTAACCTAGACGTACTGTGCCATCCTATCATATATAAGTAACTTTATAGAGTCTTTATAGTGTCTTTATTGCAGGCATGTCAAACTCATTAAGGTGTATGGGCCACATAAATAACTTATTATGACCTGAGGGGCCGCATCAAAAATTTAGTTGCAAAACAGCCTACTAGTTTTATGTAAGTTAGAAACAATACAATAGGATACTATGATTAATAGCATACCTGTCCCTTAGTTAAATTTGTAGTACTATTGGCTAATTAAAAAATACTTTGATTACGCATTATTTTCTTTGTCCTGATGCTTGACATCTTTTCTGGGATACAAGTTTATTAATGTCATGTTGAAGTTTGTTTGTCACTGTTGTGACCATTTTGTCTTTATTTTAAAGTTTCAAATTCAAGTCTTGCAGGTGACCAGTGAGATCAACTGCTAATTCCAAATCCTGAACCCATTCGCCTGTTTGGAAATGTTCAACAGGTTCACCTTTCATGTTCAAAAACAACACAATTTCCTGAAGCAGTGCAAAAAATCTCTTCAATACTTTATGACATTAGAGCCAGCGGACTTCTGTTTAGTTGGGAACACAATCAAATTCGTGTCCTATGTCATCCAGAAACATTGAAAATTGGCGATAATTTAAACCACGGGCACGAATAAAACTGAGAGCGACTGAAACCGGTCTTATGACATGTTGGAACTGTAATTGCTATGCGCAGAATGTTTCTTGGTGATTGATGCACTGAAAATGAGCAAATTTAAAATCATCATCAGTCTCTCTTATTTTTGCAAGTAACTTTGCATCAAAACCATTTCATTTCATGGTTGGTACGCCATCCGTTGTTGGACTAGCTAGCTTTACCTAAGATAAATTGTAATGCAATATCACCTCCTATTATTTCTCAATAACATCCTCGCTTGTTGTGGCGTTAAGCATAGCACAGAACGCAAGTAGCTTCTCATGTATCTCAAAAGTCCTGTCATAGGCCCTTATGAATTTGCCGACTGTGCTATACCCGTTATATTAGTTGACTCATAGAGAGCCAATGAAAATATTCAAAATCAACTATTCTTTAATTGCCCACGCAAGCTGACTGACATGTCATTTATTCTATCTGCCACAGTGGCACTAGTTAACGCTGGTCTTTTGAATGCTTTCACCTTTTCTGGACAAATTACTTCGGCTTAAACGAGAAATTCCTTCATAAAATCACATTCACTGAATGATTTGCTCTGGCTTGCACTTAAATTTGACAAAATGTAGCTGGCTTTCACGCAGACTCACTCTCGTTGTTCAGTTTAAGAAATACTGTTTCAATTCAAGTAGCTTGTCATCTCTTATTTTCCAACGTAATAGTTTAACATTATTTTTATAATTTTTAAGATGGCCAAGCTGCCGCATGGAAAGTGGTTGCGGGCCGAACGCCGTGTTTGACATGCATGCTTTATAGTGTCTTTCTAGTGTCTATTTTTTGTGAATGCGTAGCAAGGAGACACATGACATGTTTAGGCCAGGGACATGTTTAGGCTAGGGACATGTTGTTTAGGCGAGTGTCATGTTCCCAAATCATTTTTGAGACATGTTCCCAACTTGTTTTAGACACATGTCACGCTCCCAAGTCATTTTGGACAAATGTTCCCAAAATGTTTTAGAGACAGGTTCCCAACTTGTTTTGGACTAATGTTCCCAAAATGTTTTAGAGACAGGTTCCCAACTTGTTTTGGACAAATGTTCCCAAATTGTTTTAGAGACAGGTTCCCAACTTGTTTTGGACAAATGTTCCCAAAATGTTTGGACAAATGTTCCCAAAATGTTTTAGAGACAGGTTCCCAAACTGTTTTGGACAAATGTTCCCAAAATGTTTTAGAGACAGGTTCCCAAACTGTTTTGGACACATGTTCCCATCATTTTTTTTTTTTGAAACATATTTCCAACTAGCTGTTGATATTTTTTCTCCTGGTCAGGTTGGAGGCATGTTTCCAAAATGCTATAGAAAATTATTTTTTTCAGAAATATTTGGACCCCAGACAACTTAGCCAAAACCTTTAAATTCTTAAGAAAATCCCAAAATTCTATGAGATTACATCATAAGAAATTTAATTTAAAAAATCAATATTAATACTTTTGTTAGAAATTTTAATCTGAGATACGCTGCACTGAAATACCCCCTCTTTCAACGCCCCCCCCCCCCACGGGCTACACACACACATACGCGACCGCCCCCAATCAACTGCTCCTCTGACGGCTAATTGGCAGTGTGTTTATACATTATGGATCTACTTCCTTCCCACGTGATTGAGGCAGCCAATGAAAACACTGCAACGGACTCATGAATAATGTACGCCGGGGCCGTGCGTGTTGCGAAGAGAAGCGTTTCACGGTCGCGCGGCTAAACGGGTGATTAAAAGAAGCGGCCGGGGCATTGATGCAGGCGACGTGCGAGGTGACCTTTGACCTTTTCTTAGATTTTTGAAAATGTCATTGACAAAGAATGAAAATAAAAAAAAATTGAAGTTATGAAGTCTGTGTACGAACATTTGCTCTAGTTATGACAGAAAAGCCCCAAGGTCTATTGCATGTCTCAAAATGTATTTCGAAGATCATTTAGATATTGATGGATTAACTAGTGATTTTCGTGATTTTATTAAGTACGTATCTTGAAGGAAGAACCAAGGGTTATGGGGTCGAATCCAAGCACTATTACTTCTTACAGGTGGCTGCCTGGTCGTGTGGTTTGCGCTTCGAACTGCCATTTCGATGGTCCTGAGTTTGAATTGTAAAGCAAGAGGAATGACCGAAAGAAAAAAAAAACACCGCAAAATATAAAAAATAAACGTGTTTTTTTTAATGGGAAAAACTCCACATTTACAGCAATATATCTCAATAACAGGTAGAATTAATTTCCTATTTTCTATATCAAACTAATAATTAATTACGATTGTTTTAACCCTATTCTCGACGCAATAGGGTTAACTGTGTGTGATCAGCTGACATATGTGACACAGGCCAGTAATATTCAGTTAAGTGTGCTTAAGGGCAAGGGACAGTACTGGCATGAACTTTGCACGTGAATAGGACCCGGGATATGGTCATCGTAAGCCTGCGTGGACCAGAGACACAGAGTGTGTAAGGCAGTGCAGTTCAAGACAGGACAGCGAGTAGACCAGGACTGTTAGTCTGCCATGAAGTCGGTCCTGGTGGAGTCCTGAAGTGAATGTACGAGTCCAGAAGAGATAAAGGCAGTAGAGTTTATTAGTTTAGTACGGTGATGTACAGTATAGCATTTTTAGTGTTGATGTATTGCCAATTGTGTCATATTGGCTGTTTTAATTGACCATTATTAAAGCACCAGATTATTTGGAGCCTTATTGTCAGGTTCTTGTGTTGATGTGTTGTGTGTTTAGCAGTGTTTACAGAGGGCCTGATTAGAAGCGAGAATGGTAACACTAATAAATAATTAAACTAATTTGTTATTTTTGTTTAAAAATTATTTATGTTTTTTTAGGTACAATAAATGATTGTTTAAAGTTTCAACTTGATCTGAGAATGAGAGTGGGAAAAAATAACGTGTAGAATTATCTGACGGGATAAAACCCCACACATTTAGCCATATAGTTTAATACTGAAGGATTAATTTCCCTTGATGCTATCAAACAAAGTAACTAATGACCAGTATTCAATTGACTAATTGATTAATTTTTAGTATTGATTCCTGATTTCGTTAGATACAAGAAATAATTTTGTAAAGTTTCAACTTGATCCTAGAATGGATGTGGGATAAACTTTTTTACAAGACGGACAGACAGACAGGCAGACAGAGTGATCTGGTATAAGCTTAGTAAAAACAAAATAAACAAATCTCATATTTTTGTGGGTAAGGTTGAAGTGGGGTAAAATACAGTTAGTCTATCCTCACCCGACCTGTAAAGATCGTTCCCTTTTTTGTGTTTCGGATTGTGAAAGATCTTCCTCTATTTCATGTTCCGGATTGTGAAAGATCTTCCTCTACTTCATTTTCCGGAATGTGAAAGATCTTCCTCTATTTCATGTTCCGGATTTTAAAAGATCTTCCTCTACTTCATGTTCCGGAATGTGAAAGATCTTCCTCTATTTCATGTTCTGGATTGTAAAAGATCTTCCTCTATTTCATGTTCCGGAATGTGAAAGATCTTTCTCTATTTCATGTTCCGGATTGTAAAAGATCTTCCTCTTTTTCATGTTCCGGATTGTTAAAGATCTTCCTCTATTTCATGTTCCGGATTGTGAAAGATCTTCCTCTATTTCATGTTCCGGATTGTTAAAGATCTAACCCTATTTCGTGTGCTGGCTTCTAAAAGATCTTTCTTCTACTATGTTGTGATGTG
This sequence comes from Biomphalaria glabrata, assembly GCF_947242115.1. Taxonomy (NCBI): domain Eukaryota; kingdom Metazoa; phylum Mollusca; class Gastropoda; family Planorbidae; genus Biomphalaria; species Biomphalaria glabrata. The sequence continues at coordinate 1,837,122 of NC_074727.1, read as the reverse complement.
TTGTATGTATTCTACTTTCTAAAAGGTTGCGAACAAATGGTCAAACATATAAGTATATTATTTTATTTTCAATATCTCTTAACTCCAAATACCTTGAAAAGTCTCATGTGAAAATGTATATTATATGTAGAGTTACTGACTAGCAAATTAAAATCGAAATATTTCACTAATAACTAATATATAAAGCTGAAAATTAAGCGTATGTATGTATGTATGTATGTCCCAAATAAAAATCAAAACCATTTAACCAATCTTGATCAAACTTGGCATAAATGTTCCTCCTTAAATCACGGCGAGACCGTAGTGTATGTTTAGTGTTCCTCCCACAACCAGAAGGCCATAAAAATAGATAAAAATTTACCTAATTGTATCTCTATTAAGGAACGAAACTGTGGAACTAATCGGGTAAACCCGTTTTCACAGTATTTTACAATTGATATGAATATGTCTTCTGAACGGGTAAACCCAATGTGGCAAATAAAAAAAAATGCGAAACATTCCCCATGCTTGACATAGATATAAATTCAATCCAGTAGATCAGTAATATCCAAACTAAGGCCCGCAGGCCTCGGGTCATATCCGGCTAGTATATTATATATCATAAAAATCAATGAACCATTTAGAAAAAATAAATTCAGCGCAAGCTCGAATCGAAATGTTAAAAAATGAGGTTTACGAAAAGGTTCTTCTTCGGGGGGACACTTTGTTGTGCCTATATTGAGAACCACTGCCAGGAATCGACTAAATAGCTAGAGTATTGATTCGTTTCTGTCTGAACTCAACCAACAATAGGAGGATAATACCAAAAAAAAATCTGAAGATTTTAACATCTGTTGCAGTAGCTCTGTGGCATCATAAAGGGGGGGGGGGGAAGGGGGGAGAGAAAAAAGAGAAAGAGACTTAGAGAATGACTGGAGCTGAAACAGTGAAAAGAGAGAAAGAATGAGAGAGACTAGACAGACAGAGAGAGAGGAGGGTGATATTAAGGCTCAGAGTGAAAGATATACATTGAAAGGACAGGGAAATAAACAAAATGTGAGAGAGAGAGACAGAAAAATAGAGACAGACAGACAGAGAGAGAGACAGAAAAAAATGAGACAGACAGACAGAGAGAGAGACAGAAAGAAAGAGACAGACACACAGAGAAAGAAAGATAGATATAGACACAAAGGGGAACTGATGCAGACACAGAAAGAAAAGACTCTCTAAGATATATATATATATATATATATATATATATATATAGAGAGAGAGAGAGAGAGGGATAGAGAGACGCGGAAAAAGAGACATAGGCAGCGACAGAAAGAAATACAACAGAGACACAGAGAGAAAGATAAGAAAAATAAAGAGACAGAAAGACAGAAAGAGAAAGAAGAGAGAGAGAGACAGATAGAGAGACAATGAGAGAGAGACAGAGAGAGAGAGAGACAAAGAGAGAGACAGGGAAAGAGACAGAGAGAGAGAGAGACAGAGAGAGATAGAGAAAAAGAGAAAGCATGAAAGAAACAGAGAGAGAGAGAGACAGAGAAAGAGAGTCAGAGAGAGAGAGACAGAGAGAGATAGAGAAAAAGAGAAAGCAATAAAGAGACAGAGAGAGAAAGAGAGAGAGGCAGAGAGACAGAGAGAGAAAGAGAGAGAGACAGAGAGAGAGAGAGACAGAGAGAGAGGCAGAGAGAGAGAGACAGATAGAGAGGCAGAGAGAGGTAGGGAGAAAGAGAAAGCAAGAAAGAGACAGATAGAGAAAGAGATACAGAGACAGAGAGACAGAAAGTGAGACAGAGAAATGTGTAATCAATGTGAGCGAGAGTGTTAAATGACACCTGACATCATGATGACAAATAAATGTGAAAACATTGGTCTGCGGAATGTGTTATCTTATAATTAAATCAACACAGGACAGGGGAGCTGGACAGAGTCCTACATAACTACAGAGGATAGCCACATGGCAGTCAGAAAACTCTTCCACTCATAGTGTCCAGATGTCTTTTTCCTACTCTTTGTGACTTGGTCAGCAGCCGACATTTCAAAGATGAAACAAGGCTAATATAAAAAGTACTTTTGAAAACAAAAAAGGCTTATAAAATTGAAGTTGTATCAATCAGTGAGGATCAGTTACGCTATTAAGTCTGTAATAGATCTTTATATGGCTTCTTCTGTCTCGGAAGACAATGGATGCGCCCAGATGAGTCACTGGCTTTGGTTACGTCTTGGGACGGAGGCGGAACCTGGAGTGACTGATCAAGCCAATTTTGGGAGCGGCAGAGTTTGCCACAGGGTTATGGATCTGGACCAGCAACAATATATATGTGCGATAAGAATTAATTTTATTAATTGTTTTTGTTTAGCGCTTATTTCAATGCTATTAACTTTCTCAATACACTATGATCTTATCACTTGCCTGGACTAGTTGGGATAATGGGTGGGGGGGGGGGAGGGATGAGAAGGATGATGACATATAGTAGTGACTATACTGTAATCACTTTTTAAAAGCATCTATATAATAAAGAGTGAGAGTTATCTATTGTTAGTTTCAAACTAACTTTTAGGCGGCGACGTTTGAAGGTGACTAATTAAGCTTGTATTACCACTTCAATCAAGTACTATTTCTTTCCCTTGTTTGACACACCAACAAAATAATTAATTACCTTTAGTTAGTTATTTAATTGCTATTTTTTTTCTATAGTTGGTGTTTTGTGTGTGTGTGTAGTTAGGTAAAAGAAATTATTTCAGCTTAATCCTAGATTGGGTGTGGGAGAAATAACGTGTACAAACTTTTTACCAGACAGACAGACAGACAGAGTGACTTGATATAAGCTTTGTAAAATTAGTTAATTATGTTATCTTATATAATACAGACGTTACTATAAAAAAAAAAGATGATTACGTCCTACACGTCATGCATTCAGTCATGCATATTAACCAATGACTTAAATTCTGCCAAATCACTGGTTTTCCTGGCTAGCTCAGGTAACCCATTCCATGCTCTAATAGCATTAGGGAAGAAGGAGTATTTGTACAAATTTGTCCTAGCATATGGGACGAGGAATGTGCCTTTAGTTCAGTTACTAACTAAACAAACAGATGTTGACAAATTATAAGACATTTTCTCGCACAATGAGATTCGAACATTGCCGTTCGCCTCAGGGTTATACTGTGTGGCGTTTCATTATAGAAAGACTAAGAGCCCCCCACCCACATAATATGGCGGTGAATGGTGATATATGATGGTGAATGCATTATGGATCTGATTCCTTCCAATGTGACTGAGGCAGACAATGAAAACACTGAATTGCGTTAAATAATGATGGATGGTGGTGAATTGTGGTGAATAACGATGGATGGTGGTGAAGTGTGGTGAATAATGATGAATGGTGATAAAAAGAGCTGGATGGTGATACATGATGATGGATTAGGCGAATTAGGTTAACTGGTTCAATGTTGTTTTTTTTCCCATACATACCACTTCTAGTACACAGTCCCAAAATGATTCTATTCCTAACTTTGTGCTGATAATAAACTAAATCGTATTCACGATAGTTTCTAATTGTCTTCTTATCTTCTTATATAATACAGACGTTACTTCAAAAAAGAAGATGATTACGTCCTACGCGTCATGCATTTAGTCATGCATATTAACCAATGACTTAAATTCTGCCAAGTCACTGGTTTTCCTGGCTAGCTCAGGCAACCCATTCCATGCTCTAATAGCACTAGGGAAGAAGGAGTATTTGTACAAATTTGTCCTAGCATATGGGACGAGGAATGTGCCTTTATCTTTGTGTCTTTCAGAGTATTTTATTAAATTTTGTTTTTGTATTTGAAGATTATGGTTCAGTGTTTTATGTATTATTGCTACTTTACTTTTGAGCCTTCTGTCCTGAAGGCTTTCTAAATTTAGTGATTTTACTAAAGGTGTTACTCTAGTCAAATGTGAATATTCGTTTGTTATGAATCGCACTGCTCTATTTTGTGTCTGTTCTAGTTTCTTAATGTTTTCTTGAGTTGAGGGGTCCCAAACAGAGGATGCATATTCTATTATTGGCCTAACCAAGGTTAAATAACATTTTAGTTTTATGTTCTTATTTGATTTATAGAAATTTCTTTTAATAAATCCTAATGCTTTGTTTGATTTTTTTGTAGTTTCATCAATATGTGGATTCCATGACAGTTTTTCATTTATTATAACACCTAGGTATTTTGCGTTTTTAGTCTGTGTTACTGGTTTGCCATGAATAAGATAAGTGGAATTAATTTGTTTTAGTTTTTTTGTTACTCTTAACAACTGACATTTTTCTGGGTGGAAAGACATGCTCCAATTTGATTCCCATTTCTGTAATTCATCTAATTCTCTTTGTAAAATATCTGTGTCTTGTGTTGTTTTTATTGTTCTATATATTATGCAATCGTCTGCAAATAATCTGACTTTTGTTCCTGAAGTAATGCAATTTGGTAAATCATTTTTGTAAATTAAAAATAGTAGTGGACCCAAGACTGTTCCTTGAGGTACACCTGAGTTTACTGTTATCGGTGTTGATTTAGAGCCATTTATTATTACAGTTTGTTCTCTCCCTATCAGAAAGTCTTTAATCCACTGATGCAGTGGACCATTAATGCCGAAATATTTTAATTTTTTAAGCAAACTATGGTGGTGAACTTTGTCAAAAGCCTTAGAAAAATCTAGTAAGATAGCATCTATTTGTTCACTATTATCTAAACCTTTTGACTCTATATCTTATATATAGTAATCCAGATTATAGATAGCCAGACATATCTTTATTAAATTCTGACCTTTCATTCTTTCAGAAGACGTTTATTGTAGGTTCTTCCTGGAGTTAGTGGAAAAAATTGTAGAATCCCTGACATTGCCTTAAGGTGGTCTGGGAGAGCACTGTGAGCTCCCCTAGTGCAGGGGGAAGCCCCGCCGTCAAGCACTATTTCTGGTTTTGAAAACCAACAAAATGCATATTCTGAGGTATCTACAGTGCATTATCCTGCTATTAAAAAGTGCTATTTCAAAAACCTTATGTGCTATTCTTACTGACTTACATCCCGCGTCGTTCAGCGCATTGGGCGGCAAGCTTCTTCCAAAAAAATCTGTCACTGTCAATATCTGAAGCCACTTCCCACCTGCTCTGAGGACCTCCATGAAAGTGTGGCGCCACATTATTCTAGGATGTCCCTGTTTGCGCTTTCATCGTAAAGGCCTCCATGTCATCGCAACTCTTATTATGCGTACTTCATTTTGTCGGAGAACATGTCCCGCAAACCTCATGCGACGCTCTGTCACAACTTTACTAAAGGGTCGCCTCCCAGTTCGGCATAGGATTTCCTTGATTGAGACCCGATCTCTCTAACTGACTCCCAAAATCCGTCTTAGCCATCTTTGTTGAGCCACATTTAGTCAATTTCAATTACGGCAGATGGCTTTTCACTGCACTTTATTAATGGAGCCCAGCCACTGGTAGAAATTTGTAATCTTTTGCTTTATCGTGGCCAACGAGCTAGTAATTCTTTTGACAACAATATACATCCACTGTTAAATTTCAAAAAAAATGGTTCAATGTGTTTTGAAGATCCGAGTCCAGGCTTTTACGCCTATCCACACAGGAGGTCTTAGGATTTAGTTTTTAGTAGAGGAACTGTACAAAGTAGAGACGACTGTTTTAAATTTCTGAAACTCCCCGGTTCGAAACTCGTTAGGGCGCCAGCGGTTTCGATAGTCTTCTATATGTTTCAGGTGGCGTCCGTTAAATATTCAGTCTAGGAATATTCAAAAGTTTTCAGATGAGCATTCATATTCTTAGTGTTTATAGCTAACAACAATCCGATTTTAAATAAACGCAGGGGAACTGTTACTGATTATATAAGGAAACTGTTGTTGTTTGTACAGGGGAACTGTTGTTTGTACAGGGGAACTGTTGTTGATTGTACAGGGGAACTGTTGCTGATTATACAGGAAACCTGTTGCTATTTATTGATTGTACAGGGTTTTTTTTATTACACAGAGGAACTGTTGTTGATTGCACAGGGGAACTGTTGTTGATTGTACAGGGGAACTATTGTTGATTGTACAGGGGAACTATTGTTGATTGTACAGGGGAACTATTGTTGATTATACAGGGGACCTATTGTTGATTGTACATGGGAACTATTGTTGATTTACAGGGGAACTATTGTTTATTTACAGGGGAACTATTGTTGATTGTACAGGGGAACTATTGTTTATTTACAGGGGAACTATTGTTGATTGTACAGGGGAACTGTTTGTTGATTGTACAGGGGAACTGTTTGTTGATTGTACAGGGGAACTATTGTTGATTGTACAGGGGAACTATTGTTGATTGTACAGGGGAACTGTTTGTTGATTGTACAGGGGAACTGTTTGTTGATTGTACAGGGGAACTATTGTTGGTTGTACAGGGGAACTATTGTTGGTTGTACATGGGAACTATTGTTGGTTGTACAGGGGAACTATTGTTGATTGTACAGGGGAACTATTGTTGATTGTACAGCGGAACTTACTAATTATACAGACGAGGTGTTACAGATTGTTCAGAAATGTCGAACACACGGGCAAATCGTTGTGGGGTGTAAGGGTATCATTTCCAGCTCTCTTTCATCAATAAGTCAATGCATCTTAAACCTGCTGACATGCAATTTATCCCTTCCTTTTCTTCTGTCTATCTCCTTCTCTTCTCTGTCTATCCGTAGCTCTCTCTCTCTCTCTCTCTCTCTCTCTCTCTTTTCCTATTGTTCAATCCAGTAAAAGGCTGATGCAATGATTAAGCTTTCAACTCTAACGCATATAGAAACACAGAGATTCTCCCTCCCCCACGCCCCACAACCAAACTCTTCCCAGCCTTCCTGCTATCCCGTCATTCCTTCAGTAATTCAACTTACAGCAGACGAGAAAGAGGAGGAGGGGGGGGGGGTGTATGTGAGGGGTGGGATGGGATGGGGGGGGGGGGGGGAAGTAACAAATCAATACCAGGCCTGGCAGATATGATTGGTGAAGGAAAGGGAACAAACTCAAATAAGAAAGGAAGCGAAAAAAAATAAAAATAAACCAACAACTCGCTTGTCCATATTAGCTCACTAATATTTCTCATCTCTCTCTCTCTCTTTTTCCCCCACACACACATAACACATATAGTCACACGTATGTCCAGTTACGATACCAAAAAAAGAAAGGGGTAAATTGGATCTATCAATGAACTGAAACATCTGCCGAGGATAGGCAATTCTTATTTTCTCTGTTTTGGAGAATTCCGATTGTGAACGTTTGGCGCCATTTTGAAAAGAGATCTGAATCACTGCGTGTGCTCGTCCGTGCGTATCAGTGTTTCCAGCGCTGTGTTTTTTCTACAAGATTTGTGTGTTATTTTTTCTTCTTCCACTCGTCTGTATTACGTCACGCGGGTATTGATTATGAATTTTTAAAAATATTTCAGTTATAATGGTGATTCTGTCGTCGAGTCATGAGAGGAGGGCAGCATTTCACGCAACTACGCAACCCCAGTGATATACAGGTTTGACCACGTCCAGCGCAGACAACGGTGGTCAGTTTAGGTTCTCTTTCTGTCGTATACGTCTCTCCATGGGAGTGGATTTCCTCTTGGTCTCAAAGATGTGTCCCTAGTCCTCTGTAAGTAATCTCCAGCTGCCAGATGTTCTTTTCTAATCAGTTAAAGCAAGCTGGTCTTAAAATAAAAAATGTTCCTCTTTCAGACCTTGTGGTCTATAGGGCAGATGATGTAAAGGTCATCTGTTTCTGTAGCCTACCCTAACGAGGGTGTCATGTGTCCAGCAAAAAGACCAACCGCCTTTACTTTTCCCCAACTAACGTCAGGTACCCATTAGAGCTGGTTGGACTCAGAGGCGCCCGAAGATCCCGAAATTAAAAAATCCCAGTCTTCACCAGGATTCGAACTCCGGTTCCCTGTTCGGAAGCCAAGCGCTTTACCGCTCAGCCACCGCGCCTCCTTCACTGGTCTTAAAAGGGTTTAAAATGTAAGGGTTGGTGAGGAAAAAAAAAGGATTGCTTTTGGCATACGGTCGCACCCCACACCCGGCAAAGCTGGCGAACCCTAAGCCGTCCCTCTACGCTGTCCGTACCGACATTCGCCGATCTTTCCCTCGTTTGTTCATTAAGGAAAACACGTTTACGAATTTTTAGTAACATTAATAATAATAATAATTTGATCTCTAAGGATATTCGTCTTTATTACAAATACTCGCCACAAGTTGTTCTCGAGTCTACTGATCACTTATTGTATTAGTATAGGCCTATTTTGACAAGCTGCTACTATTATCACCATTTATCAATTTCTATCAGTTTATCAATATTTATCAATTTATCCACACTTTTCAATTTATCAATATTTATCTATTTATCAATTTTTACCAGTTCAAAACATCATCAATTCATCAATATCCATCAATTTATTTTAATATTTATCATTTATTAATATTTATTAATTTATCAATATTTATCAATATTTTTCAATGTTCCTCTGTATTTTTAAATGTTTCGCATTAATTATTACTGTAGACCTTTTTTGAAACCATATATGGAACATACAACCAAAAAAATGACTCCAAGTGACGTCCATGTACCAAGAATCAGAACATATAGTACAAAAAAGGGAGAAGACATTTTAAATAAACAAAAGTAGTATAACAAAGTTAAAGAACTCAAATTTCTCCACACTAAAAGAAAAAAAAATATATTAATTAAAAAATAACAGGAGAAAATTTTTAATTATACATTTTTATTTTTATCTTTAATCCCACTAGATTTTTTAAAAATCTTAATATTAAATTACTGTCGAAATGGCAATGTAAAACATGTCAAGGATGAGGTTCTAACAGGGGTGAGTTTATCTGGAATATACTGAAAGCCCCAAATGCTAAATGATTCTAGGAACATTATAAGGAAAACCTCAATGGAAAGGGGCCGTGGTGGCCGAGTGCTAAAGCTACCGAACCTTGGGGTCCCGGGTTCAAACGTCAGTAAAGACTGTTGTTTTTTTTTTTATTTCGGGATATTCATGGCACTCCGAGTCCAAACGTGACCTCCGTGCCGATCCAAACAACCCAAACCTGGCATTAGTTGGGGAGAGTAAAGCTGTTGGTCGTCATTGTGTTTGCTACAAGACACTCTCATAATATATGCTTAATAATGTGTGGTTACTGCTTCAAATAGTGCAGCGGTTCTCAACCTTTTAGGCTCGGCGACCCCTTTTTACAACCCCCCCCCCAACTCTGCGGCGACCCCCCCCCCCCCACCCTCCGCACACACACACACAGCAATAGAAGAATGGACAAAAACAATCCATTTTTTTCGATTGTGTTCGGCGACCCCTGGCAAATCGTCATTCGACCCCCAAAGGGGTCGCGACCCACAGGTTGAGAACCCCTGATATAGTGGGAATAACGCCAAACCTGCAGTAAAAAGTTACTGTTTCATTAAGCTGCTGGCGATAATGAAGCTATATAAATCGTGCTTGAAGTATGTACCAACAATCTGTCCATAGTTATGCTCTATGTCTTTTGTCGTATGTCAAGGGGCTTTGTTCAATGTTTGACATGTTTCCGATGTTTCTTCAGAGTTGAATCAAATCAACTTCCTAGTCCAAACCTCTCTCAGGGCGACGGGGATGGGAGCGGACAAGGTTTGAACCCCGGACCATAGAGACGACCAATCGACAGTATATCTCACGACCAGGCAGCCATCCCTGTTTTATTATAATTTTCGAACTGATAACTTGATTTCCTGTGTCATTTGAATGATACAATCTTATTCGAATGGTTTCACTTTCATGATTTTTACCTTACCTTTACCTTTACCTATCCCTTAGTCTGTTGGACCGTTGGGGCACCAGGCAAGATTTGTCGACCGTCTTTCTCCATTCCTCCCTTTTTTTTTTTGCCTTGTTTAGAACCTCTCTCAATGGCAGGCCCGTCCATTCTTTAATGTTGTCCTCCCATCGCTTTTTCTGTCTGCCTCTTCTTCTGTTTCCTGGCACTGTTTCCTGAAGGAAGGTCTTTGCGAGCCCCGTAGATCTTGTAATGTGGCCAAAGGTTTTAAGCTTTCGTCTTTTCACAAAAGTTAGTTGGGAAATCAATTTGTTATGATAATGTTGATAAGTATTACTTCAAAATTAAAAAAAAAAAAAAAAACTTGTAGTGCCGATGCTGGTTATTGCGTTACAAAGTATGTTTATATCCTTCCATACAATTGCTATTTTGATATCTTTTGAAATCAATACAAATCGATATAAAATAATGCTATTAGATCAGCTTATTTCACACTTGTGAAGACAGGCAATACAGACATGCACTTTTACACAAAAGGGCACGCACGCACACACACACACATCATGTACTCTACAGATGTTCCATACATATGTTCCTTACATAAGTTACTTATATAATATTTCTTCATAACAATTTTCACGCTCAGATTCGAAAGTACACGCTTTCCTATACGCTTATTTCAAAACAATATTTCGGCCGCCTTTCACAAAGTGATCGGCACAGTGGTCAGTGACATGCAGCCCAAAGCGTTCAACAGGATGACGGGTCGGGGTGTATGGGTTCAAAGTCAGAAACCACTGCGAGTCAATAGCGCACATCACCCGGTGTCTCCAGAGCGTTTCATGAGGGGACAATACATCAGGTCACTTAACTTGTTTTTGGTTTGGTTGGAAGTATACCCTGAAGCTATCAGAGGTGTTGAGTTTTCAATATGTCGGTAGGAACCTCGCCCTACCCCCCTTTTCCCCATTTTCGTAGAGAATTTTATCTTTTAATTTTTTTTTTTCTAGTTGATATTCCTAACCTTGAACATGTTAAGTACGCTTCTGTCCGACATCTTTATGGGGACATGAGAGGCGGGGGAAGAGGAAGCCTGGAAATCGTTTCCTTGCCAACTTTAAGCGCTCGCTAACACTGCTCGAGTCAAAAGTCGAATTTAAAATTTCTAGTCAATCTCGGGATTTGAACACTAGCCCTCTCAGCTAGCCAAGCCGTTTATTCTACTAACCCACACAGCTGATATATATTCCTTTTGTTTTTTCCTTACGATTTCTAAGCAACTTATCGACATTTTACGTTATGTTACCTCCCCTTTTATTTCTTCTCTGCCAACTAGAGTTAATGGATTTTCATTATTAAGAGACATTTTTATGCACATTTCACGCACCGCAAATGAGTTTTAGATTAAATCTCACTATTTTTGTATATCCTTCACTTTTTTCTTATAGTTATTATAATGAAGTACATAAAATATATGTTTGATGTAGAACCGTAATTTAATGTTAGAAACCTTTCTGTGGTTAACGAAGATGACAACTTCTACGGTGTTTTACAAATATGATTTTTTTTTTCTGTTATAAAATAAATGACCTTACCTTTGATGACTGTCAACTTTATATTTCAAATGTTTGTTTCATGTTTTTTTGTTTATTTAAAAATAAATTAATTTGATTTTAAAAAATGTATTTCCACAGAAAGTTGTCACCCTTAACAAAGATAAATAGCTGTATAGGCAAGTGAAGTGGAGTGGGTCAAGGTCGAATCAAGCCATGAACAACACTACTCTGCTAGCGGACTCCGCAGATGTGAAGGAAATGGCGGCCACGCTGGACAAGGCCATGGTATGGTTCACCTTCATCGCTGGCCTCCCCGGCAACATACTCATCTTCTTGACCATGCTGACCCTCCCCAGCTCGGTGTCCACCTTCCACTTCTGCCTTCTGTCTATCATGGACCTCCTGGCCCTCCTTCTGCAGCTCTTCCTTCGGCTGCTGGACTGGTACGAGGTGGTCAACACGACCAAAGGGGTCAACATCTGGTGGCGGACCTTCTTCAACTTCGTCTACTACACCAGCATCTACGCCAACTGGGTGCTGGTCTACATCGCCGTGGAGCGGCTGATCGCCACGCGGTACCCTGCCCAGATCTCCACGTACCTGACGCTCCCTAGGGCCAAGGCGAACGCAGTGCTGACAGTCATCCTCATCTACTGCTTCTCGGCCATCGTCACGATAAAGATGACGTACTTTGGTATAGCCTGGGCCGTGGTCTTCACCACATTCTACACCGGGTTCCCCCTGATGCTCATCCTCATCATCATCCTCCTCCTCCTCAACACCTTCAGAGAGAACCGCAAGATGAAAGAGAAGCTGATGAAGCTTCACGAGCACGAGCACAAGGGAGATAAGACCATGTCCAAGTCGCTGAGTGGGCTGTCCAGGCACAGCGCTCCGGTGGGCCACAACAAGTACGATCCGATCTTGTACCTCTCTGACGGCCAGGGCGCCGGCCACACCATGTCCAAATCTATGGGAGAGCTGTCCAAGCAGGGCATGGGACCCCACCACAAAGTCGACGTGATGAGCGCCTCTGCCCACGGCGCCGCTTACTCCCCGAGCTTCTGCTACACCAGCTCAACGCGGAAAATCGCCGTAAGCACCGTCACGCAGGAGCCGGAAGAACCCGCGGAGGTGATGGCGCAGAAAGCGAAAGAGAAGGCGCAAAGGGAGTCGAGCTACACCGTAATGCTCCTGAGCACCTCCCTCCTGTTCCTCCTCATGACCGTCCCCTACACCGTCATCCAGTTCATTTACGTCTCCTACGAGAAGGACTTCATTGAGGAGTACGATGAGTCTCAGGCCAAGATGTACCTCCTCATCATGATCGCCACCGGCCTCATGTACGTCCAGCACAGCCTCAAATTCTACGTCTTCTTCCTCTGCTCCTCATTCTTTCGACGCCATTTCCTCCAGGGCATCACCAGACTCGCCAAGAAAACAGAAGCCGCCGCTTCCACGTCGTCGAACCATAAACAGAGCGCGGACGAGTCGGACCAAAAGAAAGCCTTCCTATAAAGTGCGTGCTCCGGCCCTGAAATAGGATGTGAAACCAAAGTCAACTATCAGACTTATATTTGTTCGTCGCCTTTCTTTATAACTAGAAAGAAACATGTTCATATTGTCTGTCGCTTCAAACGGAATGTAATGATACAGCAATCATAGAGTCTATTGGTGATTCTAATGTGTGTGAGTATTTCATAAGTCTTTGGAAACGAGGCTAGAGTCTGCAAAGACATACTTCCCGTCTTTCATGTTTGTGGTGTTCAAACCGGATGTGACGCATTTTAAAATTGACGCTTTAAAAGTCACTCGGATAAAGGACAGACGGATTTATGAAAAGTTAAGTACTAAAGATGGGATTAAATTATAATTCTCGGATATTTTTATTCGTTGAGTCCTACCGTTATGACCACTGAGTTTTAATTTATTCAGAAAATTAGTCTGAGATGGATCAATTATTCTTATTAACTGACAACATCTTCAGGATGTTCAAATGACTTAAAGTCATCTTTCTGATTGCACAACAGAAATGTGCAGTGTGTAACATTACAAAGATGAGTTTGACTTAATGACTGTCGCTTACTGAGTAACTCAAGGTGGCTTACAGTCGACTGGGTGAAACTTGATCACAGGCAAATAAAACACAATGTGTTTGTAGAATAAAGGTCATCATGACACCATGTATAATAAAGGTCATCATGACACAATGTAAAAAAATCATCATGAGACAATGTAAAAGTCATCATGACAAATTTTAAAGGTCGTCATGACACCATTTAAAGGTCATCATGACACCATGTAAAGGTCATCATGACACACTGTAAAAGTCACCATGACACCATGTAAAGGTCATCACACTGCTCTCTATAAACATGCTCTTGGTCCAACCGAGACCACTAAGTAAGGCCTCAGCGCTGACCTGTGACGTTGCAGCCTTGTGGGCAGTGGAGCTGACGTTGCCACGTTGCGCAGACTTGTGATGTGGTAACAAGCTATTGGTCTCCACTGCCCACTGGTTGCGACGTTGCAGGTCTGTGTTCAGGCCTTCTGTGACGACAGGTGTCGGTTCAAGCCTTCAACTTTTTTTTTTTTTATCTGAACAAAACTTTTTGACGATGTAGTTTTATCATGCCTAAGTTTCCTTTTTTTTTTTTTAACAACTTTTCAAACGCTTTTACAAAAAAAAAAAAGTGAATCCTTTATTTCAGCGGTTCTCAACCTTATAAGCTCGGCGACCCCTTTTAAAACACCCCCCCCACACACACACACACACTCTTCCGCGACCCCCACCCACCCACACTTACACAGCAATAGAAGAATTGATAAAAAAGAATCCATTTATCGATGGTCTTAGGCGACCCCTGGCAAATGGTCAATCGACCCCCAAGGGGGTCGCGACCCACAGGTTGAGAACCCCTGCTTTATTTTTAAAAAAAATGCAGAACAAAGTATCTGCAACATTTGATGTAGCTACAGGTTTAATGGTTAGTCTAGTGTGCATGGTATATGATAGGGGCGTGTAGGAGGGCGCGCAGGGGAAGAAGCAGTGACTACACCCAGGGCCATAATAAGGGCGTAGGAAGCAATACCAAAGTGGGCAATGTAAATCAACGGCGTCCAATCGTTATACAAATACCTGACTGCGGGCCTCTTGACGTGGAAACGAGCTATTGGTCTCGACTGTACGCTCACTGCCACGTCATACGTCTGCAGTTAGACCTACTGTAACTGTCCAACCAGGGGCGGAATGGCTATATGGGCATTTGGGCAAATGCCCGGTGGGCCGGTACCCAAATGGGCCGGTAGGGCCACCAAAATGGCCTGATGGAAGTCACTATGGCACATATCAAGTTGTTAAAGGTTTTATTATATTCTTATTATGTTATTATTATTATTTTTATAAAAGGCCCTCTGAGCGTCGTGTTTAAAAAAAAATCTTTCACAGACATTGCAGTGTAATACTCTTTTAATCGAACACATTTTCCGAAAATAAAATGTAGAATGTAGACAGTGCTACTAGTAGGCTTCATCTTTTTAGGGCCTACATAATTGCTGATTTAAAAAGACGCTATATTGCTTATTAAGATATAGAATTCACTGTATATCGATACCTTATCAAACTTAACAATGATTTTTAAGAACCGATACACCTAGAAATGGATGCCCATCACATTTGTGGGCCGATTTTGACACCCAGTCCGCCCCTTGGGTCCAACCTTTTATTTCGGTCGGGCTCTACGAATTTCCAACGCATGTGTCAAAGAGCGTATCTCCTCAAAAATTAATTATCCAGTTGAAACAAGCCAGGACTGCTTCATTATTCACTGTACGCCGACGGCCAAAAGAAATGGATAATATACAGATCCTGTGGTCGGATACTGGTCTTTATTACAAACTATTATCATGCGTTTACAAAGCTTAAATCAACTCTGTCTCTCTGTCTGTCTGGTAAATTGTTTGAACATGTTTTATCTTCTATTTTCTATTCTCGGATCAGTTTTAAACTTTGCACAATTATTTATTGTACCTGACAAACCATGAATTGATCAAATAATGACCGATTAGTTAATTAATTATTAGTAATTAATTGTTTTTTTAAATTAAAATAAGGGAAATAAATGTTACTTATTGGGATATGTGGAGCTTATACAAGGATTTATTAATATGTCTACGTTTTGTAACTTTCTCCCAGTTCCCATTCTCAGATCAACTTGACATTTTACATAATTATTCATAGTCGATAATAATACACGAATCAATAAAAAAAAATTAACCAATTATTAAATCAATAAGTTGTTAATTAATTTTACTTTACGGACAGGGAGCTAAACCATGCCATCTTGTGACGAAAGGCAGAAATTAGTGGTTCTTCCCCTTGGATATGCTTTGTTTTTAAAAAAGATTTTTTTTTTTCTTTTTCTTGTTATCATTGTCTTCTTGTTCTAGCCTCTTCCTGTTGTTATGTTATGGTTTTTGTTTTATTATGGACTAGAAGGGAGGGAATTTTAAAGCTATAACAATACCCCGGGCGATAACAAACCTTTTTTTTTTCTTCCCCGCAGCAGACTATCCCAACACATCAGCACACAGATAACAACTTGGCACCAAGAGACGTCTGATTCAGTTATCGCCCCTTAGCGAAGTACTCTTCAGAACCCCCCAGACAACAAACATCATCTCTCACAATCTAAACTCAGACAAACAAGAGCTCGCATTTCCATATTTGGTATTCTCGTGTCTGCCCTAAGCATCATTTGGGTCGTATATTTATACTGTTAAATAAGATCTATAATTTAAAATTCAAATAACATTTCGTAACAAAACCAAAAAAAAGAAGGACAAAAAAAAAAGAAGGTCATGACCTCACTTCCGGCCTGGCAGTCTTCCCACATTTACATATAAAAGTATTTTCAGAAGTATATATGTATAGTATTAGTATATTTCCGTGGTTTCGTCAATTTCTACCTTTTAACATATACTTTCATCATGCAGTGGCGTTACTAGGCTCGATGTCATCCGGTGCGTCCCGCACCCCTCGCACCAACCTAGTGACGCCACTGTCTTCATGGGTTGGCGGAAGAAAAAAAAGTTTGAAGGTTTGAAAGGATATGTGGTGGCAGACTGGAAAGTCCCAAAAGTGGAGTATCGTGTTCATAACGCGGAATTCGTGGGTTCGATACCCATACTGGATAATTTTCTGTTTTGACGATCCCATCTGATCTAATCCGATTCGATCCGAT
Organism: Biomphalaria glabrata; assembly: GCF_947242115.1. NCBI lineage: Eukaryota > Metazoa > Mollusca > Gastropoda > Planorbidae > Biomphalaria > Biomphalaria glabrata. The sequence goes on along the minus strand of NC_074727.1, from coordinate 1,820,504 downwards.
CCAATACGAATCAAATCCAGATCTGAAAGAATCCATTCCAATCCGATTAGTTTAGATCCGACAAATCTTGATTCGATTGATCCGATCTTATTGGATCCTAATTCCATGAAATTCAATCCGTTCAGAGTTCAGAGTTCATCCGATTCGATCCAATCACACTCGATCCCAATTTATGTGACTATAAATTTAGGAATTGATTTTTTAAAATTATATTATTTTATATTTAATACTGTAAATGTCTTTATCCAGAGATATTTATTGACGGCACCAAGAAGGTAATTAATAACACACTATCTTTTTAATTTGATAAAATCAGGGGCAACTTCGACCGCTTATACCAGTATTGTATTATATACGATGTTTTAGACGATGTGTAGACACTGCAGTCCAGATATGGCATCGCATGATTAAAACCACCTGGCTTCATCTAGTGCAGGGGTTCTCAACCTGTGGGTCGCGACCCCCTTGGGGGTCGATTGACGATTTGCCAAGGGTCGCCAAAGACCATTGAAAAAAAATGGATTGGTATTGTCTATTCTTCTATTTCTCTGTGTGTGTGCGAAGGGGGAAGGGGGGTCGCGGCTAAGTGGGGGATTGGAAAAAGGGGTCGCCGAGCATAAAATGTTGAGAACCGCTGATCTAGTGAAATGTTTGAAGTTTGAATACATTTTTATAAGATATTTTATACTGACATTTAGCATGAAAGTAAAAGGTAATGCTAAAATGCATGCAAATTTTAATTACCTTTCCGATAACGTTTCAAAGGTTATTATTTAGCTTTTTGATCTAAATATTTTGTTGAAATGAGGGATGTTACTCTATGTTACAAGAAAATTTTTTTGATAAACAAAAAAAAAAATTAAAAAAAAGAGTTGCTACGAACATCCGATTAAGTCAATAATTTAAATAAGTTATCTTTCTCTGTCGGAAGACTTGGACACTTTCATTGTTTTGCGGCCCTTCATATTATGGGACATAACATTAGGAAGTGTAATTATATGTTAAATATTGAATTTAAAACCAGTACAAATCCTAAGTAAAGATTTTTTAAAAAAGTACAATTCCCTCTTTTATGAAGCTGAAGACCCTTTTAAAAGAGAGACGAAAGTTGTTACCATGTCCCTTTCCCCTCTCCTGAAAAAGAATCCTGATTACGGCGACCTTAAACCATGTATAAATCTACTAACAAAAATAGAGAAATCTAGTTTTGTGATAAATATCCAGACTTTAAAAGATTTAAAATACAGTAATCTAATTATTAAAAAAAATTGTAAGCATAATTTAATTTTAAGATGATTATATTTTCAAAAATTATAACGTTCAAACCAGAGTTTTCCCAGAGTGACCATTAGCTAATAAATATTTTCTTAAAGATGTACAAAAACTCTGGGAAATATTTAAGAGCCGTTTTCAAGACCCATGTCCACCCACCCAGGCAGGTTATAGGTTCCATCTATTAAGCTAGAATAGGAATAGTAAAAATAAGTCTGTACGAGACTGCACGAGAATACACGTTGGTCCACTTTCTAAAATACGTTTCTGACTGAGGATGTCTGGCCGAGAAGCTTAAAAAGTTTGGCTACATACTACGTGGCTCGAACCCGACACCCCACTTGAACAGAGTTGTGTTTACTCAGCACCTAAAGGCAGCACGGAAAGCCTTCTCCTTGATACCTCCCTCCCCCGTGCGATATGATCCTATCACTTGACTAGACCAGTTGGGAAAGGGGGAGGCAAGATGGGGATATCTTGGTGAATGTTTCCATGATCGTTTTTTAAAATGCATTAAAAAAATGTTCACCCAGAATCCAAGAGTCATCAATTGGGACTAATTCAACCTATACCACCACATCTGTTAAGTACAATTTCTTTCCCTTGTTCAAGAAACAAAACAAAATAATTAATAACCAATAGTTAATGAACTATATATTGTTGTTGTTGTTTTTTTTTAATTGATTCTTGTGTTGTCAGGTTAAAGAAATAAATTGTGCAAAATTTCAGGTTAATCCGAGATTGTATGTGAAAGAAATAACGTGTACACGTTTTTTACCAGACAGACAGACAGACAGAGTTGATAAAGGCTTTGTAAAAAACCAGTAAATAGACCTGTCCTAACTAAAAGTACTAAGGCGCCATGGGCAATAGACTGACAGGTCTCTGCACATAGATTGCATCCATCATTAGACAAGTTTGATCTGTCTTAAGAGTTAGGCCAAAGTCATGTAAACCTAGGCAAGCAAAAGCTCTCTCTCTCTCTCTCTCTCTCTCTCTCTCTCTCTCTCTCTCTCTTACCAGCATGAATGAACTAAGAGGTCTGTCTAGCGAGGGTCGCTGCTGATGTCTAAATTGTCAACGTCACCTCTACCTCACGGGCTAGTTCGTCGGTCAAGGCATACCGGCGACCAACGCCATTTTTCCTACATCTTGACAGCTCTGCCGAGCGGAACTCGCCATTTTTTTTAAACGGTCCCTTGAGGAACGGCGCCTGGATTTTTGACACGTCATGGGAGCTTTCTCACAAGCCCTTCACATTGCAACGGGGGGGGGGGGGCGCTCCCAAAGGAGTTTGGTTTTGCCACCCTTTAGCCAAGTCGTTTCCAGCCGGGTCTTACGTTAAAGCAGGGTAGCTTGCCCGGGACATCAGTAAGAACTAGTGTTGTTACAGGTGTATAGTGGTTCATTCACTAATCAATAAATTCACGAGGAAAAAAAATTAGGATTAATTATCTATGGTTATATATTTACTGTAGTGCTTTAAGATTATTTCCTTTTTTTAGAGCTTTATTTTCATGTATTGAATTAGTTCAATGGCTTGTAGAATATTAAACTACCAGTTTCGTTCAATGCTGATCACGACTGCAGAAATGTCTATATAGATATGTAAGGGTCATAACTCATTTAATTATTTTACGTATTCCTAATTCGGCTGCCTCCCCTGACAATAATGTGGATTTTAAATGTATGTATATAGATCGTCTCCTGTTTCTATAAGCTCTCATTTAAAATATGAGGCTAATTATGTCATCAATTTGACCGCAATCGTAAGTTATAGATGTGGGCTTGTTTATGTAAGTCTGATTATGTCATTTATGTTGCCTAATGCCTATAATGATCTGGTCTAGTGTGATACTCCTGTTACAACCACTATTTATTGTTTATACTTACTTTAGTAATGGTTTAAGTCACTCTCCATTGTATGATAATGTGACAATATCAATGTAAGTAGGTAATAACTTCGTTTAATTCATATTTTAATAGGTCAATACAAAGACACATAGGAAATTTATTTATAGTTTACATATTCATATTAAGGTTGTTACCAATTATATCAATGAACTAGAAATTGTAACAATATTAAGTCTAATTCTGCGACAGCGGTATGTGCCTGCCTACACTTAAAAGTTCTAATACTTTTTGAAATAGTGAAATTTTAAGGTCTGCCCTAATCTGCATAATTTTAAATTGACTTTTTAATATAAGGGATATACGTCTCAATGCTGACAACAAAGTGATAGATTTTGAATGTTTCCATTTATTTATTATTATTTAAAAAAAAAAATTGAAATTAAGTCATCTATACACTGGATGATAATGCAACCCATGGCCCCCCTCCCCCATTTTTCTGAAACACGCGGACGCACATACGACTCACATACGCAACTACACCAAAACCAAAGCTTTTCTTCATGTGTTTTGTTTGTATTGATTAACAATATTTTTAGCTTCTGGTTGATTGTATATGAATCCAAATAATGTTTATGTATTTTTATATTAAAAATTTATTTGGTGTTTTAAATTTTTGTTTAATATAATTTGTGATTTACCACACAGTAAGGTCTTGTGGAATTTCTGACCAAAAGTTAATCACAGTAGTGTGCCCTTTGTCTACTAAAAATCCGGCTTATGTTCTTTGAGCAATAAAACAAACAAAGTAAAAAAACAACAACACTTAAATGATTCTGGCGAAATGTGCAGTCAATGTAATGTACCAGTGAATGATTATGTATGTGCGTGTCTGTATACATGTGCGTTTTTGCGGGTACACCAGTACTCCTCAATAATTTAATGTATTAAATTTAAACTATTTCTGTTTGTAAACGGGTATAATGTTCTGTGATTAACAATTACTCACTAATTGTGATTTAGTTTCGTAACATGCTTTGTTCTTTCATTACTTTATATTTTTTGAAATGTTACATCGCTTTCTTTAAAGTGTCTGTTCACACAAAAAAAAATTAGAAATGTCTGGCCTGTTTGGAGCCAGATTTGGCTCCTTAACTTATTCAATCCTTTTGACTCCCAGCGGAGAATAGAGCCATAACGGTGCTTCGCCTTTGGACTCTTGTCAGTTACTCTCAGTTGGTTCCGTATCCATCCTGCCGTCTTCGCTTCATGTTCTTCTGATCACCCTCCACTATTTTTTTTTTCACAGCCTTTCTCTTCCCCATTTGAGTTCCAGCCCAGAGCCTGTTTTATTTGAGTTGCAGCCCAGAGCCTGTTTTATTTGAGTTCCAGCCCAGAGCCTGTTTTATTTGAGTTCCAGTCCAGAGCCTGTTTTATTTGAGTTCCAGCCCAGAGCCTGTTTTATTTGAGTTCCAGCCCAGAGCCTGTTTTATTTGAGTTCCAGTCCAGAGCCTGTTTTATTTGAGTTCCAGCCCAGAGCCTGTTTTATTTGAGTTCCAGCCCAGAGCCTGTTTTATTTGAGTTCCAGTCCAGAGCCTGTTTTATTTGAGTTCCAGCCCAGAGCCTGTTTTATTTGAGTTCCAGCCCAGAGCCTGTTTTATTTGAGTTCCAGCCCAGAGCCTGTTTTATTTGAGTTCCAGCCCAGAGCCTGTTTTATTTGAGTTCCAGCCCAGAGCCTGTTTTATTTGAGTTCCAGCCCAGAGCCTGTTTTATTTGAGTTCCAGCCCAGAGCCTGTTTTTTCAATATTTTCTGTTGGGTTCAACCCAGGCCCGTTGGTGTCTTTTTGATTGTTTGCACTATTGGCGTTGTGTCTGGGTTGTTTCTCAAACACAGTCCACGTGCTGTGCAGCTCTAGGTGCGGGTATTTCTTAAGGCACTTGGGGCATGATGTATCAAAAGAACTCTGAGAGGCAATGTCAAGAACAAATCGGTGTAAAGGTTACCCCAGGTCTCCATTCTATCACTTTCTCCACTCCTTTTCTGCATTCTTTCGCTTTCTCCACCCCTCGCCTGCATTCTATCACTTTCTACACCTCTCGTCTGCATTCTATCACTTTATCCACCCCTCGTCTGTATTCTATCACTTTCTCCACCCCTCGCCTTCATTCTATCACCATCTCCCATGGACAAGACTAATAGATCACATCAACAAGTTCGGTTTGATGGCGAGGAAGCGCCACAACAGCTTGCAAGTCAGAGGCGGCGCCTGGTTGCTGATTTTTTTTTTTTTTATCCAACCATGTTCCTGATCAAATTTGCTACTGCAGACACTCCACTAGTGTAATATTTATGTTGATTTCCTAAACAACTATTGCTTTGAATAAATACTGCTTTAGCATCACTGTTATAATGTAATATTTAATTTTTTTTTATTAATTAATACTATATTAACCGATTTACAAATTTAGTTTTTAAGAACAAAAAATGTATGATTTAAAATAGGTGATAACATTGAGCCCTAGCTGTGTAATATTGAACACTGAATTCATGACTGTGAGTGTTATTTTGCCACATTCTGTCTGTTTAATGTGAACTTGCATCTTAAAAACCGGTATTTCGCTTGTTTTATTGTGTGTACATACATACGCATATGTGTTTTGTTGTTATAGCGTCGGACATTACAAAAATACAGTGTTTCTCTATTTATGTCTATTCGCCAATAAAATGTTCAAATCTTGTGCTTATGAAACAGCTTCTATGCTGCTTTTGATTGGTTTGGAGAATAAGCCGCCACTTATGACAGATACACGCAATAACCGATTGTAACATGTAACAAGGGGCGGTACCTTTCTCCCTTCAGCTGACATTTCAGGTGACATCGTTAAGTGACATCTAAGATGACATGTTTAGTGACAAACCAAATGTTATCACATCGCCACCATCTCGGCCCACACAGAGACAGCCCCCCCCCCCTAAAATAATAGCACCCTTACATTCAATGTTGTTGGGTTTTTTTTCTTTATCACCCCTATACACACACTTTACCGCTCAGGTCATCTTTTTTTTTTTTTTTTGTGGCAACCAACAGAAACTTACTAACTTGAGAAGATATAAAATTCACAATACATACGAATTACAATGACATATTCCGTGATCAAGAATATAATTGGAAATCAGAGAATGATCAGCCTGAATCACTGCCCTGGCATTATAATCATTGTAGTATTTAATTGGGAAAGTCTTGACATAATTTAGCTTCGCTAGCCTTTGAATAAATTTACTTACAATAATTTTTGAATAATTTAATTAGGATAGCCTTTGTGTTATTTATGTAGGATAAGTGCCTGAGTAATGTAAGTAAGGTTAGTCCTTACCTTCTACAGATGGGATAAGTCTTTGTTGCAGATAGCGTGAACTTTATATAAATTTCTATTCAAAAATTGTTTTATAAAATTGAGATTTAGCAGCCATAGACTAGCTATCCCTCTAGTATTCTACAGGCAAAGGTTCCCATAATCATATTGGAGTTCGCCACAATATAGAAATAAATAAATAAAACCTAACCATTGAAAACGTTATGGGTCAGTGAAATGACCTCTCGTCACGATAAGAACTAGGACTAGTCTTACAAATTACAAATCTTTCAGATTTTATAATCCGCCGTTGCAAATTTGTCTGTATGGTAAGCTTTTTGTTTTAAATGGACTTTTCATGTTTCATGTGTGGTGTATGTGTATAGCCATGATGTTTGAACTGTATAAAAAGATAAAGTTTTATACTTTTTGATGTTATGTTCAAAGTTGTCGTTCGCTTTACATTGGCGTATCCGGGAATGGGTGCAACAGGTGCCTCTTTCTCACTTTCATTCAATGTGCCATATTATATATAATGATATTTTGAGGTGTAATATTATGTTTCTTAATTTTATAAACAATGCCCCCTCCCCTCTACCTTCTGATATTTTATGAATCTGTAAATAAATGCTACCCCAACACTGTTTTTTTTTTCCTCTGAGTTTTCTGAATGTTTCCGCCCCTGCACGCAAGGTTTACGTAGTGTTCAGACTTTGTTCTGCTTCTAGTGGGTTTAAATCCTAGCTGACGTGCTCACCAAAAAGTGTGTGTGTGTGTGTGTTCGTGCGTTATAATTTCACTCAGTGTGTCCGTGACGTCACTTCCTCCCTGCCCGCTTCCTGCCATTCGTTAACAAAATGGAGCTTACAGACTGCTGGGTACATTATATCATAAAAGAGTTCAGGTGTGGTATGAAGTTAATTTAAGTCTTGTTGAAAACCGATCAGCAGTGCTTTTCTTCCCCCCTCCCCCCCCCCATCCCTTTTTCAAAAGTTCCAATCAAGAGCTACGCCACTGGACAGCTAAGAGGATAAAGCAGTTAAACTGTGAATGAGGATTATATATTACGTTTCCCTTTCGAAACGTTCGATCTATGGTGTAGATAGTGTCAAACGCCTCTTCTTTTATAGCGTACGGCGTAGGAGGGTGCCGGGTGGCTAGAACAAGCTTGAGGCTTCAACATGTTCCACTGGAACTATGAGTCTGAAATATGCTCCATTGGAACTATGAGGCTAAAACATGTTCCATTGGAACTATGAGACTTAAACATGTTTCATTGGAACTATGAGGCTTAAACATGTTCCATTGGAACTATGAGTCTTAAACATGTTCTAGTGGAACTATGAGTCTTAAACATGTTCTAGTGGAACTATGAGTCTTAAACATGTTCTAGTGGAACTATGAGACTTAAACATGTTCCATTGGAACTATGAGTCTTAAACATGTTCTAGTGGAACTATGAGTCTTAAACATGTTCTAGTGGAACTATGAGTCTTAAACATGTTCTAGTGGAACTATGAGTCTTAAACATGTTCCACTGGAACTATGAGTCTGAAATATGCTCCATTGGAACTATGAGGCTAAAACATGTTCCATTGGAACTATGAGGCTTAAACATGTTCCATTGGAACTATGAGTCTTAAACATGTTCTAGTGGAACTATGAGTCTTAAACATGTTCTAGTGGAACTATGAGTCTTAAACATGTTCTAGTGGAACTATGAGTCTTAAACATGTTCCACTGGAACTATGAGACTTAAACATGTTCCATCGGAACTATGAGTCTTAAACATGTTCTAGTGGAACTATGAGTCTTAAACATGTTCTAGTGGAACTATGAGTCTTAAACATGTTCTAGTGGAACTATGAGTCTTAAACATGTTCCACTGGAACTATGAGACTTAAACATGTTCCATTGGAACTATGAGGCTTAAACATGTTCCATTGGAACTATGAGGCTTAAACATGTTCTAGTGGAACTATGAGTCTTAAACATGTTCTAGTGGAACTATGAGTCTTAAACATGTTCCATTGGAACTATGAGTCTTAAACATGTTCTAGTGGAACTATGAGTCTTAAACATGTTCTAGTGGAACTATGAGGCTGAAACATGTTCCTTTGAAATTCTGAGGCTAAAACATGTTCTAGTGGAACTATGAGTCTTAAACATGTTCTAGTGGAACTATGAGTCTTAAACATGTTCCATTGGAACTATGAGTCTTAAACATGTTCTAGTGGAACTATGAGTCTTAAACATGTTCTAGTGGAACTATGAGGCTGAAACATGTTCCCTTGAAATTCTGAGGCTAAAACATGTTCTAGTGGAACTATGAGTCTTAAACATGTTCCATTGAAACTATGAGGCTTAAACATGTTCTAGTGGAACTATGAGTCTTAAACATGTTCTAGTGGAACTATGAGTCTTAAACATGTTCCACTGGAACTATGAGACTTAAACATGTTCCATTGGAACTATGAGTCTTAAACATGTTCTAGTGGAACTATGAGTCTTAAACATGTTCTAGTGGAACTATGAGTCTTAAACATGTTCTAGTGGAACTATGAGTCTTAAACATGTTCCACTGGAACTATGAGACTTAAACATGTTCCATTGGAACTATGAGGCTTAAACATGTTCTAGTGGAACTATGAGTCTTAAACATGTTCTAGTGGAACTATGAGTCTTAAACATGTTCCATTGAAACTATGAGTCTTAAACATGTTCTAGTGGAACTATGAGTCTTAAACATGTTCCATTGGAACTATGAGTCTTAAACATGTTCTAGTGGAACTATGAGGCTGAAACATGTTCCATTGGAACTATGAGGCTGAAACATGTTCCATTGGAACTATGAGGCTAAAACATGTTCTAGTGGAACTATGAGGCTGAAACATGTTCCATTGGAACTATGAGGCTAAAACATGTTCTAGTGGAACTATGAGGCTGAAACATGTTCCACTGGAACTATGAGACCTAAAAATGTTCCACTGGAACTATGAGATTTAAACATTGTCTAGTGGTACAATGGTCTAAAATATTTTGGCCCAAAACAATAGTCGCTATAAACATTGATAAAGGCTGATAAACTAAAGGACATCCATATATAGTTCAGTGCTTCAAATTTTGACCTGATTAATATCACCGCAAAATTAACCCTTGTTTTCATCGCCATTGCTTTTACCCATTGCTCCTGTATATTCCTGCTCTCTATAAAGCTGAACCAAATGCTGATCATAAAGCTATTGTACTATGTTAGATTTATTGCTAAGTGTTGTTATTTAATGTTTTGTATGAATAAATATTTATATATATATATTATCTATATTTGTTTTATATTTTATTAAACTCTATGTTCTTTTTTTTAGTTTGAAAAAAAATGTTGTTTTAAAAATTATGTCTCCCAATAAAACAATTTGATTAAGATTTTGTTGTGCTCATTTTTATGTGTGTTCATAGTGTACGTGTTGTGTTGTGTGTGTGTGTGTGTGCGTGCGTGCTTGTGTGTGTGTGTGTGTTTTATGCCTAAGTCTTTATCTGTGCTAGATGCTGAACCGGTATGATTGTAGACATTTGATGTCAGAATGTCTTCAAAAGAACTCAAGTTCGACCTCTATGTAAAACAGACGCAAGGTGTTTGTTATAAGTCTCAAATAAGAAATAACTAAATCAAATTCACATCTAACTAGCAATAGACAATTTGGAAAGCTTCTAAATTAATAAACAATTCAAAGAAAGACAATTGTGTATAAAGTTCTTGCTGTACATTATATGAAACAAATTCTTGACATAGATTTCATGAGCGATAGTTTACAAATTAAATGTAAACTTTGACAAAGGCTGAAAGATACCAGGAGATAGGACAAAATACATGCACGATTTTTAGTAACAATAGCTATTAAGCAGGTAATATAAGGAGCTAGTGCTAGCATAATGTAACTGCTTCATTAAACTCTGATGACATATTAAAATGGTGTACTCTAGCTATGTCTAGTAGAAACCCATAATCCGTAATGAGAGTCTATGAATGATACGGCAATAACACAATGGTAATTTAATTCTATAAGAGAAGGTTGTCCAAATGATAAAATAAGAGAATGATAACTACGAGATGAGATAAGAGAAATGAGTCTCAATATAACTAGGCAATAAGACAGTGATAAATAATTGTGATGTCTCAATAATAAGAAAGTAGGACAACTGTATATAAGTTTAAGATAAGAGAAGGTGGACTTGTCGATGAGATAACTTGAGATAAAGATATGATAAGAGAAAGTAGTTTGAATGATAAGACAATGGTAAAGAAAGAATAAGAGAAGTTTTATTTTATAACATTTATTATACAACATGCAGTGGAAGAAGCTGAAATGTAATAGGCGTTAGTGGGTTAAAGTTACGTCCATCGTGTGATATTTTAACCCTTTCCCACATCTTTTAAAGTCTAAGACATGAGCTATGACTGATTGTGATGTGTCAAACTTTAATGGTGGGGTCCAATTTGGAGCAATTAGTAAAATCGGCCTAAGGCCGGCCCTGGTCTGAAAGATAAGATGAAAAGACAATGGGGGAGTCTAGATTGAATAAGTCTGAACATGTGTGGCCTTCACTGACCTTGGTTTATCGCGAGTCCAACAGTTTCTAGCGGCGCAGCATCTTCCCTTGAAGAAGTTGACGATTAGGTCGCCGTACCTCCACAGCATGAATGTCAGCAGGCCCAACATCAAAGCACCAAGGAGGCTGGCGAGGATAATCCAAGGCAAGTTGGTGTCCTGCAAGAATTTGTCCCATCCATTCAAAAGATGAATTTAATTTTCACTCTAATTATTCATTACCTTTTTTAAATCATAAACATTTTATTTTTGTTTGGCTCTCGCAGAAATGTTTCAGCTCGTCCACATACTCAATAAAAACAACTTCTTATGGTTTGGGCAAAGGAGATTTGTGAAATGAGGCTCTATCAAGGTATATTTTCTTTCTGTCTCTATTTTCCCATTTCTTTATAAATTTTTATAAATGGTGAAGTCGATTTCCTCAATATTAAGCTAAACGTCAATATAAATTAAAATCATTGCACCAGATACTCATAATTAATAATTATAATAGTCGAACAGCTAACAGCATATCAACCGAGCTAGCCTGATGTATGGCGAGCTAGCCAGGAAAACCAGTGGCTTGGTAGAATTTAAGTCATTGGTTAATATGCATGACTAAATGCATGACGCGTAGGACGTAATCTTCTTTTTTTGAAGTAACGTCTGTATTATACAAGATAAGATAAGTTGATATACTGTTATCTGTTAGAATGAAATGCTTTTAGCTGTAAAGCTGATAAGCTGTTAAACTAATAAGCTGTTAGCTGTTAACAGCATGTTAATACCATATCAGTTGAACAACTTATCAGCTTAACAGCATATCAGTTTACTGCTAACAGTATATCTGTTTAACTACTAACAGAATATCAGTTTAACCGCTAACAGCATATCAGTTAAACCACTAACAGAATATCAGTTTAACTGCTAACAGCATTTCTGTTTAACCACTAACAGAATATCAGTTTAACTGCTAACAGCATATCTGTTTAACCAATAACAGAATATCAGTTTAACTGCTAACAGCATATCTGTTTAACCAATAACAGAATATCAGTTTGTTTAACTGCTAACAACATATCTGTTTAACCAGTAACAACATAATACATAAAGTGCCAGCAGCACAATAGTTTTAATTGATGACAGCTTAATGAAACTGATGTAACGTGTCAGACAGTGAATGAAAGAATGACGACTCCCTAACGACTATTTCTATACTAATTGAATGATGTAAGTAGTCAAAGAAAAATACCTCTTTCTTCTGGATCTTGGTGGTTGTCGAGGCGGCTGTAGTATGGGTTGTGTTGGGGGCTTTGGTTGACGGCGTGGTTGTCCTTGTCGTAGTGGTTGGACATGGCTGCAGAAAATGTTGAGCACATATGACTGTCTCATATTTGTATTGGTTTTAAAAAACTTAGGACGTAACAGTTTTGGTGTTTTACTGAATGTAAAAAAGTAAAGTTACTCTTTCTGAACTTTTCGATTTATAGGGGAGATGATGTCAAGGTCATTTAATTCTGTATCCCGAGGGTGTTTTGTGGCCAACCCAAGGACCAACCCGTCTTTACATTTTCTCAACTCATATGTCAGGTGTCCATTAGAGCAGGTTCAGTCATAATAAAACCCAGTCTTCACCTGGATTCACAAAAGTTTAGATCTACTAGTTAGACTACAGATGTTAGCAGATCATTGTTTCTTGCTTTTGGTGAAATGTCAAAATGTTATTTTCTAGTCACATGACCATGTTTTTCGTGGTTCCATCTCTATTTTGTTATTGTTATTGTAGAAATGCTGAGGTGGAAAACTGTAGTCAAACTGAACTTCCATTTGTTGGGACCAACCACTAAAATTATCTTATCTTATCTTATAAGTCATTTGAAAGAAGAATAAACTAAGTAATTGAATTACGAAACTACATTAAGTAGCAGCTACCTTCTGTTTTTACAAAACTACATTAAGTAGCAGTTACTGTCTGTTTTTACGAAACTACATTAAGTAGCAGACGTCTGTTTTTACGAAACTACATTAAGTAGCAGCTACCTTCTGTTTTTACGAAACTACATTAAGTAGCAGCTACCGTCTGTTTTTACGAAACTACATTAAGTAGCAGCTATATTCTGTTTTATATTCTACTTAAACCTACTTGGAGAATGTTGCGTCTCTGCCAATGTACAGAAGATATTTACTATATAGTGATGACTAGGTTCCGCAAGGTTGTCATTGCCGGAAGTGGTAATGGATGTAAGCACTCCACTACCTATAAAATGCTTCTTAATGGCATGCGTCTTAAATAGCTTCTGACAACCAGGCCTAGACCTGGCCTTCACGTGTGGCTCAGATATTGAGTCCAGCGGAACTGTTCTCGCTAACAGGAGAAGGGGCAAAGGCGATAACTGGCGCCTTAACCAGTACGCTTCAGGCAGGAGGGGCTTGTTAGCCATGGCTGGCTACCCACCTAGAGAAGGAAAACTCTGAATCCAAACCTCTGTTGCCTTGCAGCTTTACCTAATCATGGGAAAGGCTTCGTGAGTCATCCCTGGGGAAAAATCAGGAGCCGGCGACCTTTTGGCAGCTTGCAGCATCCAGTGCTACACCCTGGCAGAACCTGCGACGCCACTAACCCCAAACTGTATTGGCACTGATGTTTCTTTTGATGCATCAGCTGCGTGGAGAGGGGGGGGAACTGATGTGTGGGCGACATTGTTCTCACCACAGCTAATGCCCAGGCATTCATCTCATTTCCATGAGATGATCCATAGTCGCTTAGTGACTGAAGGAGGCCATAGATAGTTAGTTAATGATAACTAGCTTTTTCAACAATCAACTTACAGTGAATCTTACACTAATGACGGTAGGGTTGATACTCTTAAGAGGCCCTGGAGTCTGACCTCTGTCATATGCATAGGCGTTGAATGTTATGACCGTGCCCGCTGGTTCAGGATTTTGAACGATGACCTCCCCACCGGTTCCGACGCTGACACTGCCACCAGACCCTCTATTAGAAAAAAATCAATAAAAATGCAAAATATAAAAAATATCCCTTAAAAAAAAAACAACAAAGCATATCTAAGGGAAATAAATACAATTATGTCTCTCAATAATGTAGGAGATATTTCCCATATTTGATGTCGAACAAAATAAATAATTACCTGTAATGAAATGACAGATTGGTTATTGATTCATATTTTTAGGTACAATAAATAATTGTTTAAATTTCAGCTTATATAAGATAAGATAAGATCAGAAAATGGGTGTGGGAGAAATGGCGTGTACAAACTTTGTAAAAGACAGACAGAGAAACAGAGTGATTAAATATAAGCTTTGTAGAAAACGTTTTAGTGTCTCAAGCAATTCTAATACAAATTTTATTTTGGCTTTACAATTATCTACTAGAATATATATCATGTATCATATATATCATGTATCATGTATCATATATATCATGTATCAAGTATATCATGTATCATGTATATCATTATCATGTATCATATATATCATGTATCATATATATCATGTATCATATATATCATGTATCATATATATCATGTATCATATATATCATGTATCATATATATCATGTATCATGTATCATATATATCATGTATCATGTATCATATATATCATGTATCATATATATCATGTATCATGTATCATATATATCATGTATCATATATATCATGTATCATGTGTCATATATATCATATATCATATATATCATGTATCATATATGACATGTATCATGTATCATATATGTCATGTATCATATATTGTATATATCATGTATCATATATATATATATATATATATATATATATATATATATATATATATATATATATATATATATATATATATATATATATATATATATATATATATATATATATATATATATATATATATATATATATATATCATGTATCATATATATCATTTATCATGTATCATGTATCACATATAGATCTATCATGTATCATATATATCATGTATTGTGCATCATGTATCATATATATCATGTATTATGTATCATGTATCATATATAGATCTATCATGTATCATATATATCATGTATCATATATATCATGTACCATATATATCATGTATCATATATATCATTATCATGTATCATATATATCATGTATCATATATATCATTATCATGTATCACATATAGATCTATCATGTATCATATATATCATGTATCATGTATAATATGTATCATGTATCATATATATCATGTATCATGTATCATATATATCATGTATCATATATCATATATATAATGTATCATATATATCATGTATCATATATATCATATATCATGTATCATATATATCATATATCATGTATCATATATATCATATATCATGTATCATATATATCATATATCATGTATCATATATATCATATATCATGTATCATATATATCATATATCATGTATCATATATATCATATATCATGTATCATATATATCATATATCATGTATCATATATATCATATATCATGTATCATATATATCAATTTTGAGCTTACTGATAGTAGATGACGTTATTCTGCTCTCGTGCACTATCTTTGTCAGTGGCCTGGATAGTTCCCAGTTTGGTTCCTGTTATCATGAAAACAAAAAAAAGCAAAAACATTATTATCATAAATACCTTTCATTAGAACATTTTACTGGCTAACATAATCAATCGTACAGTGTGTAGAACAGGGGTTCTTAACCTGTGGGTCGCGACCCCCTTTGGGGGGTCGATTGACGATTTGCCAGGGGTCGCCAATGACCATCGAAAAAATGGATTGTTTTGTCTAATCTTCTATTGCTGTGTATGTGAGCAAAAAGGGGGGGGGGGTCGCGGCAGAGTTGGGGATTGTAAAAAAGGGGTCGCCGATCTTAAAAGGTTGAGAACCGCTGGTGTAGAACAAGGTGAAAGCCTCAAATGGATCCAAAAATGTTTGGTTACGAGAATATAGATTAGGAGTACACGCAAAATGAACAAATGAAAGACAAAATCTAGAAGATTGCTGAGCCGAGGCTCGTCATAGAAGGCTTAACCACTGACCTGCGACGTCACAACCGGTGGGCTATACGGACCAGTAGCTCATCGTACAGGCCTGCGTCGTGGCAACACGCTATTCGTCTAAACTGCCCACAGATTGCGACGTTGCAAGTCAGTGTATAGGCCTTCTACGACGATTGTTTTATTAGCAGTTGTTTTATAAGCCAATGCTTTATAAGCCATAGTTCCAAAAGCCATTGTTCTGTAAGCCATTGTCCTGTAAGATAGTTATAAGCCATTTTTCTATAAGCTATTGTTCCAGATGTTACAAAGTTTCTTTGACTGCATTCTCTGGTATTTACAATTCATTCGATGGACGAGTTTTACTTTTTCGCCCAATGAAATGCTTAGCCATCTACTTCCGAGTCTTCTGACAGGAACTCGTCCTGGAATCTGGGTCAACATTGAACTTCCGGGTGAAAGGTAATCAGTTTGTTCCCAGCCCCTACTCATTCAGCGCATACCCTTGTATATGTTGTTTACCTTTAGCTGTGCACTCTGTGGTGGCATAGGTGTAAAAGTGGTTGACGAACACGGGAGGGTTGTCGTTGCAGTCGACAAAGGTCACGCTGACATCAGCGGTGGCGTTAAGCTTTCCTTTATCTGAGACCTAGATTTAGACATAAGTATAATATTAGTCATTAAAAGTAGTCATGAAAAAAAAAAATCTCCTGGCTGCACTTTTAAATAATAAAGAAATATAGTTCTCTTAAGGCGTATTGAAACAGTTACAAAAAGACGCGCCCTCTGTCTAAACATACAATGAGCTACTGACCTGGACTTTAAAGATCTGGTTAGGTGGCATCAGGGCAGGGGGGTCCACATCGTAGTCAATGAGCGTCTTCAGGTGTCCGGAATCAGGATCGATGCCAAAATAGCCGTTACCATTATACATGTCCGGCCTGAGTGACCATCGCTGTACGTCCTGGGTGTCCTCGTCAGTAACTTGGTAGCCAGGGTCAATCTCTCTCTGTTCAAATACAGATGTTATAATGGTTCTAGTTTATTTAACACACCCGATCAGACATGCATGTGGTTACGAAGCTTGTATCAACTCACTCTGTCTCACTGTCTGTCTGTCTGTCTGTCTGGTACAAAATTTGATGACGTTATTTCTCCCACTTCCTATTCTTAGATCGAGTTCAAACTTTGCGCAATTATTTATTGTTTCTAACAAAACATGAATCAATCAAAAAGTAACCAACTATTCGTTGGTTTTGTTTGTTATTGAAAAGGAGAAATAAATCTTATGGTATTAAGATATGTGACTGTAAATATGGAGTTCTTCCCCTTAGATACCCTTTATATTTACGAAAGTGTTTGTTTTTTTAGTCTGCTTGTTTCGAAGATGTAAATACGATTTGCCAGACACTAAATCAGCGTGGATAACGCAAATAAAGCACTCAGCGTTTTATGTGTAGAAAGCAGCCCCAATGACGTATCGCGAGTGAGATGCGGGTCGATGCCACTTTTTGTTCTGGATACGCGGTGGATGAGTGGTGAAGCGTTCTACTACCAAACGGAGCGGTAAGGAGTTCAAATACTAAGATTTTTTTAAGGGGCCTAACTGAGTCCTATCATCTCTAATGGGTACTTGACATTATCTTATATATCATAGACGTTATTTCAAAACAGAAGATAATTACCTACCGCACGAATCCCTGCGTCAGTCTAATAATAATATTAATAAATGGCTGCTTGGTCTGGACTGTCGTTCGGATTTATCGATGGTCCCAGGTTCAAACCCTGCCCGCTCCCATCCCCCGTCGTCCTGCCGGAGGTTTGGATTAGGAAGTAAATTATCTTCAACTCTAAAGGAACATCCGAAGCATGTCAAACATTTTACAAACATAAATGACGTCCAGTCTGCTAACTGGGGAGGTGAATGCGGTCGGTAGTTAAGCAATATGACCTGATGATAACCACTGCCTGGTCGTGCGCTGGACAGTCTTTCAGTCATCTCGACTGGTAGAGGTCGTCAAGAAGACCACCTGAGTTGATAATATATAAGGCTTGTGTTCGAGTCCGAAGATTAGTGAGGAAAACAGTATTTCCCGTGGCTGCGCAGCCCCAGCTGTGACCTACATATTTTGCCACATCCAGGGCAAGCATAACCATTGTCCGCAGGTGGTCAATTTAGATTTTCTTTTCGTCGTCTGCGTTTGTCCTCGGCAGCAGATTTTTTGGGGGGTCTCAAATGTGTATCCCGCGGCCTTGTAAGTGACCTCCAGCTGTCTCGTTCTGAGGCCGCATGCAGCCAGGTGCTCTCTTCTATTTCAGCCAAGGAAAGTTGACGCCTAAGCTGGTCTTTGAAGCATTTCCGCGGGGCTCCTCTGAGTTGATAATAATGGAAGCGAAGTTATGGGATAAGCGTATACCATCCAACTGTTTCCTAAATGAATGAAAAGTTGACTATTGGCCACTAAGAATTCTGTGGGTTAGAACATATTTCTTGTTCTTTCACGGCATTAAACGAGCAGATCACTTGTGTTGCAAGAAACAGTCCGTGTAGATAAATAACACGACAAAAGACTCGAAGGGAAAAAAAACGCCTGGGAGAGAGAATCGTATCAAGGGAAGTAATCAACATAATAAAATGTGTATAGAATAAAACAGAGTTACTGAACCTTACTGACTTGGAGGGAAAAAAAAAATTATTTGAAAATTTGACTCACGTAGTAAAAAAGATCGTTTGATACAGACTACACTATTTTTAACTCTTTCTCTCCGTAATTATTTACCACATTCTGGTATGAATCAACGTTAATATCGTCAGTTAGGAGAGAAAGAGTTAATATAGTGAAAACAACTGTGTAATAATTAAAATATTTCTTAATGTTGTGTCTGTTCTGTTTATGTGAATGTTTCTGCTGTGTTGTTTTAATTTGAGAAAGGAGTACTTGCAATCTCAACAAATTTTAAAGAGGATCAATAAAGCAGTCTTAATCATCACGTCTGAAGGCTTCAGACATTGCCAGTGACAGATCATTATGGAGACAGCTTGCCGCCCAATGCGCCGAACGGCGCGGGAGGACCTAAGTCTAAGTAAGTAATCATCACGTCTTTAAAAATACAATACAGTTACATTTGAACTTTGACATTTATTCTTCTGTAAGTCAAAAAGAATCGTGACTGCAGGCCTCAACACTAACCTGCTACGTCTCAACCTGTGGGAAGTGCCCAGTGAATACAAATAGATCGTTGCTACGACGCAGCTCTTTACGACGTAGCAACAAGCTATTTGTCTCCACTGCCCACAAATTACCATGCCGCAGGTCAGTGTTGAGAGCAGTTGAGGCCCTACTTTAAACGTTTGGTCTCGGTTCAAGCTAAGTCGTGTTGGATGAATTGCAGAAGTGAGAACCACTGAGGGATGAACTGGAGATGAGGGGCAGCTTTAACTCTATCTCTCCGTAATTATTTTTCCACGTTTTGCAAGGAATTCTTCATTTCGCTCATTACTATTTCACTCCCCCTGTTATGATTGGGCTTCAATAGCTTTGTTGTTTGGTATCAGAAAATTTGTTGCTCTGTTGCTGAGCTACAGAGCTAGGCAGGCCTTAGAGTGGAACCCCCAGGGAACAAGACGCAGAGGAAGACCAAAAAGAACATGGCGACGCAGTGTACTTGAAGAAGCAGAGAAGACCGGGAAAAGCTGGGACACCATCAAAAAGCTAGCAAGAGACCGTGGAGAGTGGCGTGTTTTTGTCGAGGCCCTATGTTCCATGAGGAACTCAAAGGAGTGATGATAGAAAATTTGGTATAGAATTAAAGGGGAGTGCATGTTCTTTTTAAATAATTCAAAGTCAAGTTTTTAAAAAGTAAACATTAATTTAATTTAAATGAGGTCAAAATCAACGATGGTATCGTCGATTAGGAGAGAAAGAGTTTATTAGGCTGCTTCCCATTACGTCATAACGTGGTTAATATGTTCATTCCTTTCACCTGATTATTAAATGTTGTTTTATTTCGTGTATATCTGCCATTTCTTCTTTTAAACAAGTCTCTCTGGGAACACGGTGGCATGTTGGACATCGCACAGTCTTCACTAGGTTTTGACCTCGAGATCCCTCAGTTCGAAAGCCAAGCATTTGACCACTAGGCCACCACGCGACTAATACATCACTGGACAATTCCAAATAACCTGAACGCGTTATTTGTTTTCTATAAACATATTAAAACTTTAAGTCAACCCATGGAACTTTTTAAACTAGAGCTACTCACCAGTCCTTCGCAGACTTCAATAGAAGAGTGGGCAGGGGTTATCTGGGGTGGTTCATTGACGTCAGTCACCTGGAGAAAGAGAACATGCAAAGGTGTAATGAACATAAAATGTATACATTTTTATAAAGCTTATATCAACTCTGTCTGTCTGTCTGTCTGTATGTCTGTCTGTCTGTTTGTATGGTAAAAAAAAATGTGAACATGTTATTTCTCCCACCTCTCTTTTCTGATTTTTTACTCGAATCGGTTAAAAAAATCATCACCTTTGGTCTTATCCTTATGAAAGTCAACTATTAGTTATAGGTTTATCCAAATAACTGAGCCGCTGTGGCTGAGTGGTAAAACGCTAGGCTTCTATACCATAGTCCAGGGTTTGAATCCTGGTGAAGACTGGGATTTTTTTTTTAGGTCGCCTCTTAGTCAACGCAGCTGACATTAGTTGGGGAAAAGTAAAGGTGGTTTGCCGTTGTGATTGCCATATGACACCCTCGTTAACCGTGGGCTGCAGAAACAGATGACCTACAGACCTCAAGGTCAGAAAGGAAATTTAAAAAGAAAAATCAAAATAACATCAGCATAGATTACCATCATAGATTACCATCATAGATTACCATCATAGATTACCATCATAGGCAACCATCATAGGCAACCATTTCGCTACGCAGACTTAAGCCGATCCAAGTTTTGACTTGTATCAACATACACAAACAGTATTAAGCAATGCTTCAATACTGCGAGAAGAAATTGTGACTCTGGGGCTACATGGTGAATACAATAATGAATTTAGAAACACAAGGTTTAGTGACGCGACATCCAAGCGAGTAGCCACGGATCTTTGAGTTACAGAGCGAAATTTTTCTTCTATGCATTGGATGAAATAATTAGCTTGGGTATTCTGGGTTTTATTAGAAATCAAATTCTTTTTTGAAAATGAATGAAAACGAATAAATATTTCATCCACCTTGAGTTTCAATTGGTATGGAGGTGAAGAACAAAATCCATCAGTTGCTTGTATGGTCAAGTCAGTCTCTCTACGAGAAGCATCTTCGTAGTTCAGCTTAGATGCCACATCAATTCTGGGGTTGGATCCTGTCATAAAGAATGTGCACAAACAGGTCAAAATTTAATTAAATAGACTAAAATATTAAAAAATATTCAATTACTATAAAGCTATATTTAGTATTTAAGTTTCTTCTATAGAAGTGAACTTTGACCTATGATTCATAGCTGCTTTGCTATATGTATCAAATTTCCGAAATCATTGAATCCTTTTCTCGTGGAATTATTTTAGAGAGCTCAACTGTCTCCCCAAATCACATGACATATGCGCAGGGCCGGATTTAAAAGAGAGCAGGCAGGGCTATTGCCAAGGAGACTCCACAAGAAAGTGGCCCACCCCACAATAGAAAAAAAAATACACATTTCGACGGGTCAGCAAGTTAACGCTGTGTGTATTTTTGTATTTTCTTTTCACATAGTGGTTTTTTGTTTTGTTTTGTTTTGTTTTCGGAAAGGAAAAATAGAAGACGAGGCACTAACCGTCAATTTTAAACTGAGCCAGTGCTGCTGGGTTGGTACTTGTAACTGTGTATGTGATGGGGTCACCGTTACCATCATGAAAGTCCATTGTGAACGGTGTCCACTGACCATCTTCTGGTATTTGGACTACGGCGTTCAAGTTTCTGGCCGTCGGTGCAACATTTGGATCTGGGATATTTTTTATATACAATAGTGTTATTGAAATAATTAGATGAGAATTAAAATTAGGTGAGAATTAAAGATAGATGAGAATTAAAGTTAGGTCAGAAATATGATTAGGTGAAAATGAGATGAGAATAAGATGAGAATCAGGTGAGAATTAGAATCAGGTGAGAATTAGAATCAGGTGAGAATTAGAATCAGGTGAGAATTAGAATCAGGTGAGAATTAGGTGAGAATTAGAATCAGGTGAGAATTAGATGAGAATTAGGTGAGAATTAGAATCAGGTGAGAATTAGGTGAGAATTAGAATCAGGTGAGAATTAGGTGAGAATTAGAATCAGGTGAGAATTAGGTGAGAATTAGAATCAGGTGAGAATTAGAATCAGGTGAGATTTAGAATCAGGTGAGAATAAGAATCAGGTGAGAATTAGAATCAGGTTAGAATTAGAATCAGGTGAGAATTAGAATCAGGTGAGAATTAGAATCAGGTGAGAATTAGGTGAGAATTAGAATCAGGTGAGAATTAGAATCAGGTGAGAATTAGGTGAGAATTAGAATCAGGTGAGATTTAGAATCAAGTGAGAATTAGGTGAGAATTAGAATCAGGTGAGATTTAGAATCAGGTGAGAATTAGGTGAGAATTAGAATCAGGTGAGATTTAGATGAGAATTAAAATCAGGCGAGATTTAGGTAAGAATTAGAATGAGGTGAGAATGAGAATTAGGTGAGATTTAGGTGAGATTTAGAATTAGGTGAGATTTAGAATTAGATGAGATGTAGACTTAGGTGAGATTTAGGTGAGATTTAGAATTAGGTGAGATTTAGGTGAGATTTAGAATTAGGTGAGATTTAGGTAAGAATTAGAATGAGGTAAGAATTAGAATCAGGTGAGATTTAGG
The DNA here is from genome assembly GCF_947242115.1 of Biomphalaria glabrata. Taxonomy (NCBI): domain Eukaryota; kingdom Metazoa; phylum Mollusca; class Gastropoda; family Planorbidae; genus Biomphalaria; species Biomphalaria glabrata. The sequence goes on along the minus strand of NC_074727.1, from coordinate 1,797,559 downwards.
TGAGAATTAGAATCAGGTGAGATTTAGGTAAGAATTAGAATGAGGTGAGAATGAGAATTAGGTGAGATTTAGGTGAAATTTAGAATTAGGTGAGATTTAGAATTAGATGAGATGTAGAATTAGGTGAGATTTAGAATTAGGTGAGATTTAGAATTAGGTGAGATTTAGAATCAGGTGAGAATTAGGTGAGAATTAGGTGAGAATTAGAATCAGGTGAGAATTAGAATCAGGTGAGATTTAGATGAGAATTAAAATCAGGCGAGATTTAGGTAAGAATTAGAATGAGGTGAGAATGAGAATTAGGTGAGATTTAGGTGAGATTTAGAATTAGGTGACATTTAGAATTAGATGAGATGTAGAATTAGGTGAGATTTAGGTGAGATTTAGAATTAGGTGAGATTTAGAATTAGGTGAGATTTAGGTGAGATTTAGAATTAGGTGAGATTTAGAATTAGGTGAGATTTAAATGAGATTTAAAATTAGGTGAGATTTAGATTTAGGTAAGATTTAGGTGAGATTTAGAATTAGGTGAGATTTAGGTGAGATTTCGAATTAGGTGAGATTCAGAATTGGTTGAGATTTAGGTGAGATTTAGAATTAGGTGAGATTTAAATGAGATTTAGAATTAGGTGAGATTTAGAATTAGGTAAGATTTAGGTGAGATTTAGAATTAGGTGAGATTTAGGTGAGATTTAGAATTAGGTGAGAATTAGAATTAAGTGACCTTGTTGAATTAAGAAACTTTATTTATCAGTGCTTCCTTGTTCTGTCCTTTCTGATTCTCCAAGATATTGGTCTTGTCAGACACTCAACTAACGAATAAACTTCATTGGTTTTGTGCACCTTTTCTTTTACTTTTAAATCAACAATCGCTGTCCAATTCGATTCACAGATCTCACTAATTAGCCATTGGCTGGTTTCTCCTTCTTAATGTATATTGTTAATCTGATTAGGAATTCAGCTGCGAGATATCAGATTTCTAGATTCATGATAAGCCCATAAAAGGCATAATGGGTAGGCGCTGTAACTAAACACCTTTTTTAAAAAACTATTAATACCTACACACTCACTAATTCTGAAAAACACGTAAAGACATATATAATCACCGAGAGAGACACACACATATACACACATAGACATAGACAGACAGACATGTATAACCACTGAGAGACACACACATATACACACAGACAGAAACAGACAGACAGAGAGAGACACAGAGACACACATAGATATAAAGAGACACACACACATACACACATAGGGATAAACATACACATAGGCACACATAAACACAAATGATAGATGGATTTACAGAGAGCACACACGTTGACACACAAACACACATAGTCACATACACACATACACACACTGGAACACATTAGGACACTGCCATTCGCACAGTCAAACCCAAAATTATACCTACTATTTATTTTCCCATCAATCACCAGCGGCCCGACTGTGTGGTGTCCATCGGTCATGGTGACCTCAAAGGTGACATCGTTCCTGCACTCAGTCCTCATGTCCACTCTGGTCTTGATCTCCCCAGTCACTGGACATAAAAAAAAACAACGCACGTATAAAAGAAAAGGGGGTTCAATGGACCTCATTCACCAATCGTAAACAAACAACATTTAGCCACGTGATTCTCTATCTCTTCTATACAAATTACGTATTATCACAAGGCTAAATTTTGTTTGTTTACGATTGGTGAAAGAGGTCCATTCAGACATAAGATTTACGGTAAACACTCACACAAAGAAATGTCTATTATTGTTCAGTGCGGATGTGATTTAAAAAAACTCAGAGTGCAGAGAGGAGGACAGACGGGTATAAAAGAGGAGAGAGGGAGAGAGAGGGGGGAGGTAAAAAGACAGAGATAGAAAGATGGCACCGGAGAAAACACGTGACTCGCTGCAGCCACTAGCAGAAGTCTACCTCTGACAAGCTCGGACAAGGAAGTAGATTATTTTTAACTCCAAAACATGTAAAATATCCGGAACATGTAAAATATCCGGAACATGTAGAGCTTCCGAAACATGTGAAACATCGGAAACATGTGAAACATCCCGAAACATGTGAACCATCCGAAACATGTGAACCATCCCAAAACATGTGAACCATCCCAAAACATGTGAACCATCCCAAAACATGTGAACCATCCGAATCATGTGAAACATCCTGAAACATGTGAACCATCCGAAACATGTGAAACATCCGAAACATGTGAAACATCCGAAACATGTGAACCATCCCGAAACATTTGAACCATCCCGAAACATGTGAACAATCCGAATCATGTGAAATATCCGAATCATATGAACCATCCAAATCATGTGAAACATCCGAAACATGTGAACCATCCAAAACATGTGAAACATCCCGAAACACGTGAATCATCCGAATCACGTGAACCATCCCAAAACATGTGAACCATCCCGAAACATGTGAACCATCCCGAAACATGTGAACCATCCGAATCATGTGAAACATCCTGAAACATGTGAACCATCCGAAACATGTGAAACATCCGAAACATGTGAACCATCCGAAACATGTGAACCATCCCGAAACATTTGAACCATCCCGAAACATATGAAATATCCGAATCATGTGAACCATCCAAATCATGTGAAACATCCGAAACATGTGAACCATCCAAAACATGTGAAACATCCCGAAACACGTGAATCATCCGAATCACGTGAACCATCCCGAAACATGTGAACCATCCCGAAACATGTGAACCATCCGAATCATGTGAACCATCACGAAACATGTGAGCCATCCGAATCATGCGAACCACCCGAACCATGTGAACCATTCCGAAACATGTGAACCATCCGAACCATATGAACCATCCGAACCATGTGAACCATCCCGAAACATGTGAACCATCCCGAAACATGTGAACGATCCGAAACATGTGAAACATCCGAAAAATGTGAACCATCCGAAACATGTGAACCATCCCGAAACATGTGAAACATCAGAATCATGTGAAACATCCCGAAACATGTGAACCATCTGAAACATGTGAACCATCTCGAAACATGTGAACCATCTGAATCATGTGAAACATCCGAAAAATGTGAACCATCCGAAACATGCGAACCATCCAAAACATGTGAAACATCCGAAACATGTGAACCATCTGAATCATGTGAACCATCCCGAAACATGTAAACCATCTGAATCATGTGAACCATCCAGAATCATGTGAACCATCCGAATCATGTGAACCATCCGAAACATGTGAACCATCCAAAACATGTGAAACATCCGAAACATGTGAACCATCCCGAATCATGTGAACCATCCGAAACATGTGAACCATCCCGAAACATGTGAACCATCCGAAACATGTGAACCATCCCGAATCATGTGAACCATCCGAATCATGTGAAACATCCGAAACATGTAAACCATCCCGAAACATGTGAACCACCCGAATCACGTGAACCATCCTAAACATGTGAACCAACCGAAACATGTGAACCATCCGAATCATGTGAACAATCCGAATCATGTGAACCATCCGAAACATGTGAACCATCCGAATCATGTGAACCATCCGAAACATGTGAACCATCCGAATCATGTGAACCATCCGAAACCGTTTAAAAAAAAAAAAGTGCTACAACCGTGTCGTACACCAAGTGTGACTTACCAGGGTCGATCTGGTAGTTGGAAGCGGACGACGTCGGTGTGACCTTGAGAGAGTACTTGACATCGTCCCCATCGTCATCGTGACTGTCCACGTGGTAGATGGTGGACCCTGCGGGCGTGCTCGAGGGAATTCCAATGGATACTGCGAGACATAAAAAAAACAAAAAAAACACCATTAATGTGAATCCTGCTTCCATGGTAACCAAAACAGTCTCAAAAATTGTTGTTACATATTTATAAAGTAAAGTTCCCCTTTCAGACCTTCATGATGTAAAGGTCATCTGTGTCATGTGGCCAGCACAAAGACCAACCGCCTTTAGTTTTTCACCAACTAACGTCAGGTACCCATTAGAGCTGGGTAGACTCTGAGGCGCCAAAAGATCCCAAAATTAAAAATCCCAGTCTTCATCAGGATTCGAACCCGGGACCCTTGGTTCGGAAACCAAGCGCTTAATCGCTCAGCCACCTCGAATCCCTTATACATTTATAATTGTTAATATTTGAGTTGAATCCCTTTTCATTACGTTGAATTTCATTTCATCATATAACAAGTGAACTTCAATTCAGCAAGTGTTGCACAAACTTCTTCCGTTAGCGGAACACTTAGATTATATTTTTTTTAGGTTAAATTATTACTTACTTTTTTTTTAAACAATAATAAGTAATAATAAAAAAATATAACCATATTGGCATTATTAAATATATTTAAATATTTAGTTTTATTCTGTAGAAGATTACATTTCCAAAAAAAACCACAAAAGACAAAACCGTAATTCCATGTTTTCACAACACTTAAGGTTAACATTGTTCAGAAATTGTTCAAACTTGACGATCTTTAGATTGACTATAGTCTTCTGTTGTAGACACACGTTCGTACACGATCGAAGTCCTTGACATTGGGATTCTTTCAAACACATGTACCGGAAGCTCAAAATTGGAACCAGTGAAATCTGCCCATGTGGAGTATCACCAGAGAATGCCGACCACGTCCTCCAAAACTTGCTCTCTTTACCATAAGAGGCCCGTATAAGACATTGGCCCCAAAGCACCCCAATAGAAAGGAAACTATATGGAGAGTTCCCTGATTTGGAAACCACTGTTCATCTCATGTATTGGTCTAGTCATCTGAACACTCCAACATAACAATGAGAACGAAGAAGAACAAGAAGGGATTCTTTCAAAAGAATCTTTAGTTTCTATGGAAGCCCAAAGTTTCCATGAAAAGTAATAGACTTTGTTATTGTTTTTGTTTGTACATGACTTTGTCTTGTAACAGTTTTTATGTACAGCAAAGTGTACTTTTGTACTTAGAACCGGAACATGTAGAGCTTCCGAAACATGTGAAACATCCGAAACATGTGAACCATCCTGAAACATGTGAACCATCCAAAACATGTACTTAGAACATCGCAGAGAATGCTCCTGTACATCACTCGGTCATTAGTCATTACCACGTTGTGTACAAGTCATGTGGCCCGTGCCTTTGTACACAGGATGAAAGGAAAATAACTACTTTGACTGTAACCGCTTTTTCCCCCTCTTGTTTTGGGCTCAGCCTTCCCTAGGGGCTAGTGACCTCCCTATTAGGCTTTTTTAATTATATAAATCAGATTTTATTTCTATAAATTAACATATATTATTTGATACTAATGATAATATAGATACATATATTTAAAAAAAAACAACACCACTTTCTTATGAACAACAAGAAACATTTCAAAGACCTATATTCCAGCACTTTCGGTATATTTGTGGATTAGTCTGCAGCCAGCGTTCCTTAAGAAAGGTCAAGGTTAATGTCATAATATTTTTTTCCCTTCCCTTCGTTTGACAGTTTTTTAATTGCCTCCCTTGAGACCTGGAACATTATTTCCGATTGTTCCCCTTTTTAAATTGAGTGGAATGACAGACATACGCGATAACAAATTAAGTAAACCGAAGTATTTAGTGATCACACAGTACATAAAATTGTAGTCACATTGCCGTGACACGTATAATACAGAAGTCTTTTTCAATGTGCATCATCAAGTCTGCTAGCTTGTCTTCTGTCCAATTTAAACAGTTATAACATCTATGACATCCGCTAATCGCAAGCTGATAATTCGTCTTCTTCCTTCTTCTTCATATATAATACAGACGTTACTTCAAAAAAGAAGATGATTACGTCTTACGCGTCATGCATTTAGTCATGCATATTAGCCAATGACTTAAATTCTGCCAAATCACTGGTTTTCCTGGCTAGCTCAGGCAACCCATTCCATGCTCTAATAACACTAGGGAAGAAGGAGTATTTGTACACATTTGTCCTAGCATATGGGACGAAAAATGCTCGTTTATCTTTGTCTTTGAGTATTTTATTAAATTTAATTTTTGTATTTAAAGATTATGGTTCAGTGTTTTATGTATAATTGCTACTTTACTTTTGAGTCTTCTGTCCTGAAGGCTTTCTAAGTTTAGTGATTTTACTAAAGGTGTTACTCTAGTTAAATGGGAATATTCGTATATATATATATATTTAAGTCATTGGTTAATATGCATGACTAACGTCTGTATTATATAAGATAAGATAAGATAAAATACATAGCGATGTTGTTATAAACTTTGCTTCGCTTACAAGGAATTCATACATTATTTTTTTTTTTTATTTTCTGCATTCGTTCGGGAGTGAACCCCCTTGTCAGTTTATTAGTTAAAAAACGTCAATTGTTCGTGTAACTGCACTGTAACTCATAGTCAGGCCTAGGGGGAACATTTGTGCTCCGAGGAACACTTTTTGAGAAACACTGGCTTAATCTTGCGTTTTACCGAGCCAAGAGAATGATAAGTAGATCGAATACTGACCTTTCAGTTTGTTAGGGTCGAAATGTGGGGGAGAGTTGGGGACGACCCTGACCTCTATGACCTCTGTCGCCACTTCGTTATTGAGGTCGCTGCAGGCTATGGTCAGAAGGTAGGAGGGCGCCGCGTGGAAATCAAGGGTGCCCACTCCAGCTCTGTATTGAAGAACTTCGTCTGAAAACACAGCACAATGGAAGTACAAACAAGCGTTTTATCTTTATCTGTAAACAATAGAATATAAATAAGTAAAGATTTTCATAAACATAAATAACTTAATTTGTAAAACTGGGAGGGGAGGGGGGTGATGCAATATATAACTTACTAAACAAAACTGAAAACGAGGTGGCTGAGCTGTAAAGCATTTAGCTTCCAAACAGGAGTCCCGGGCTAGAACCCTGGTGATAACCGGGAATTTTAATTTTGAAATCTTTGGGAGCCTCTGAGTTCATCTGTTTCTCTGGCCAACGCACAAGGACCAACCGCCTTAACTTTCCCCAACCAAAGTCGGTACCCATTAGAGTTGGGTGGACTCAGGGGCGCCCTCAAAATCCCAAAATTGAAAATCCCAAAATTAAAAAATCCCAGCTTTCTCGGAGATTTAAGCCCAGGACCACAGATTTGGAGGCCAGGCGCTTAACTACTCAGCCATCGCACCCCCTAAACTCAACAAGAAAAAACGAAAAACTGTTTTTCTAGCCACACAATTTCATCGTAAACCAGTAGAACTCTAACGGAACTTTATGGTTAAATCACAGAACCCCAGGCTTTGATTCAATCATCTAAACTACGAAAGCCCAGACTATCTCATCGCAAATTTTATCCTTCATACTGTTATAACCTTGCTATGCACACCGCCATCCAAGATAGTGCAGAAAGTGCGCACTATTAGTGACTAGACTAGGAACGATTTCCGCCCAAGTCTAGAACCAATATGAAGATGCTGTGCTCAAGGCAGATGTCCTATGTGTTTCTCATGTCTCCATGTAAATAAACATCTATGCCTCTTTGAGTTGCCTCCCTTAATGGTCTAGTTGTTTTCACAGATGCCACTGTGATCGAATCCTACCTCCTCTCGTTGAGTCACCTATAATCCCACTTCGACATGCGTAGAACGTAATCATCTTCTTTTTTGAAGTAACGTCTGTATTATATAAGATAAGATAAGACACCAATGTAATCACTTAAGGGAGGCAACTCAACGAGGCATAGATGTTTATTTACATTGAGGAAAGAAGGAGTAGACTCGTTGGTAAAGAAGTTGCGTGGTCAAGACTGTGGCTGCACAAACAGTGGTGACGGAGACGCTGGGGATTTGAGCGCCGTCTGTGTCTGTGTTGTGGGCAAGTCTTGTGGTTGTGACTTTCAAGACGAGAAGCGTGACAACGATTGCTGCGACAATCTTAACGGGATGTACCGAATCGAAAGGAAAGAGACACATGATGAATCTTAAGTCTGTTATGTGCCTGTGTGGATAACACGAGTCTGCCGTCTGTGACTCCCACCGATCGACCTCCACCTGAACTGTCAAACTTGCACTGCACTGTTTCTTTTCGGGACGAAAAGTGCTAAGAAGGGAGGAGTGTTATAACCTTGCCATGCCCGTCGCCATCCAAGACAGTGTAGGAGGTGCGCACTATTAGTGACTAGACTAGGAAGGATGTTGACATTACAGGAGGGGAGAACGATTTCCGCCCAAGTCTAGAGTCGAGATGAAGATGCGTGCTCAAGGCAGATAACCTATGTGTTTGTCATGTCTCAACGTAAATAAACTATGCCTCGTTGAGTTGCCTCCCTTCAGTGATTACAATCGTAAGAATGGGGGACAGTATTACTTTGCCATGTCCAATAATTAGCACTTAGATTCCTCACTACTTTCAAATGCATCAAAATTTAATTATTTAAAATCGAAAATATATTTTTTTTAAAAATATTTTCAATGCCATTACATCTTTTCAAATTATCAAATTATCAAACCAACTTTCTAATTGAGTATTCTTAAAACCAATTCTGTATTTGATATGGGGAAAATATGCTGGTCGCTAATGGATTTGCGTGGTTACGTCAGACACTGCACTCATCCTTAATCTTCGAAATCTAAGACATTCCCATTTTTTAATGTTTTTTTGTTCTTTGTGTTTTTTTTTTTTTTTTTTTTTTGTGTTGTTTTTTTTTTTTGTTGTGTTTTTTTTTTTTGTTTTTTTTTAATGTTTTTTTTTTGTGTTGTGGTTTTTTTTTTGTTTTTTTTGTGTTGTTTTTTTTTTTGTTGTGGTTTTTTTTTTTGTTTTTTTTTAATGTTTTTTTTGTGTTGTGGTTTTTTTTTTTTGTTTTTTTTTTGTTTTTTTTTGTGTTTTTTTTTTTTTTTTTTGTGTTGTGTTGTTTTTTTTTTTGTGTTTTTTTTTTTTTTTTTTTAATGTTTTTTTTTTGTGTTGTGTTTTTTTTTTTGTGTTTTTTTTTTTGTTTTTTTTTTAATGTTTTTTTTTTGTGTTGTGTTGTTTTTTTTTTGTGTTTTTTTTTTTTTCTGGCTCAAAAAACCCATGACAAATATCTTTGTCGAAAACTGAAAAGAAAACTGATTACAATTTTGTTTTTGTTAGCTATAAATTTAATTATTTGTTTTTTTTTAATTAAGAAATATGCTAATGTAATATCTGATGGACTTAAGGCTTCCTATTGAAAGACACACACACGCACGCACGCGAGCACAATCTTGACGGAGCAAAAGTAACACTTACTTGGCGGTGAGCTCAGAACTTCGAAGCACTGACTACAGGGGCCACTAGGACTCACGGACAGGACAGAGGATGTGGTCTTGTCTCCGTCGGGGTCGTGACAATCTATTTTTGACAGGACCTCGTTGACAGTTGTCCACTCCTTGACCGTAACCACCTTTGTGAAGTCCGTAATCTCAGGCTGGACAAAGACAATGGATATTTGAAAAACCATTAGGACAAAGTTGTTTATCTATTATCTTATCTTATCTTATATAATACAGACGTTACTTCAAAAAAGAATATGATTACGTCCTACGCAATCTGTGTTGGCCAACACACAAATATAAACACCAACTAAGCAAGGTTAATATTATTATGTTAGAAATGAACGAGTAGTCATTCTCTGGCGCTGCCAGGGTCGAGTTTCGTTAAAGGGAAACAAAATTCATCGTAGTCCCTTTATCAGTTTCCACTGAGGAATTTTCTGGTGATGTGGCAGGTCTGCAGCAGTACCGCCCTCTGACAGGCAACGAGGATGTTCCTAGGAATGCCAAGCGCCTTAAAGGTTTCTGTGAGGTCAGTTGTTATTATCCCCTCAGTTAATATAACAATGGGGTATATTGTTATTTTGGACAATTTTCATAGACGCTTAATCTCCAAGCCTAGGTTCCCCAATTTTCTTTGTTTTTCTATCTCAGTTTTTTTCTTAAATTATGAGACAATGGTACGGCGATATCGATAATGGTAGCGTTTTTTATTCTTTTTTATCAAATACCAAAGCAAAATTTAATAAAATGCTCAGAAAGACACAAAACTAAAGGCACATTCGTCGTCCCATATGCTAGGACAAATTTGTACAAATACTCCTTCTTCTCTAGTGCTATTAGAATGGGTTGCCTGAGGTAGCCAGGAAAACCAGTGGCTTGGCAGAATTTAAGTCATTGGTTAATATACATGACTGAATGCATGACGCGTAGGACGTAATCATCTTTTTTGATGTGACGTCTGTATTATATAAGCTGCAAGATGTAACATAAGATCCGGGCGATTGAAATCTACGGTTTTGTCGGTATGAATTGGCTTATCCCAGTACAGCAGATGTTCAGTAGACTCGAGAACCTCTTGTGGCGAGTATTTATATTAAGGAGGATTGTCCTTACCGATCAAATTGTGCCTCAGATCTAAGTGTTGGTATATTAACTTTGCAACTTGGTTATGGCGACCTAGGTAGGCTGATTCTGATAGGGCTGGACATCCTGGCATAATAAGTTCAATCGACTCGCCCACATTTCCACATTTTCGGCATGTGTCGATAACATTGAGTTTCAGGATATTATTATTATTATGTTAGAAATGAACGAGTAGTCATTCTCTGGCGCTGCCAGGGTCGAGTTTCGCTAAAGAGAAACAAAATTCATCGTAGTCCCTTTAACAGTTTCCACTCACATATCTAGGTAGTATAGTGTCAAATGACGCCTCACTTTTAAGGGAAGTTGATAACCGTCTGGTCGGGGCCAGTAGCGCTTTTGGACGCCTTCAGGCGAGAGTTTGGCGGAACAGATCGCTCCGCCTGCCTACAAAAATCAGTGTCTACCAGGCGGTGGTTCTCAAAACCCTTCTGTATGGCTCTAAGACATTGACAATATACAAGAAACATCTAAGACTTCTTGAGCGCTTCCACCAAAGATGCTTGCGCTCCATCATGGACATACGGTGGCAAGACCGCACTACAAACAGCGATGTCCTTGCGAACGCCGGTATGGACAGTATAGAGGGACTTCATTTGGTCCGACAGTTGCGCTGGGCAGGGCACGTATCCCGTATGGGAGACGAACGTATGCCAAAGGCAGTCTTTTTTGGTGAGCTAAAAGGTGGTCGACGTGACTGAGGCGCCCCACGGAAACGCTTCAAAGACCAACTTAGGCGTCAACTTTCCTCACTCACGAAGGCCGCGGGATACACATTGGAGACCAAAAGAAAATCTGCTGCCGAGGACAAACGCAGACGGCGAAAAGAAAATCTAAATCGACCGCCTGCGGACAATGGTTATGCTTGCCCTGGATGTGGCAAAATATGTAGGTCACAGCTGGGACTCGAAGACAAGCCTTATTATTATTAATCAATCCCTAAACACCTAATATGAACCAGTTTCAGTCACAACAAATAAATTATTGAAATATTTTCACTCCACCCACCACATTATATTGGTTTCCATGGTCAATGCAAATATTTGCTACTTTTAGCAACAGCAGTCGAGCATTTGGATACTCTTTGATAAATCTGTGATTGTTCTGTTTCTATATTTAGAAGTGTATACGAGTGCCGTTGTTATATTTGGAAGTGTGTGTGTGCTCGTATTCTATAATTTAGAAGTGTATAAGTCTTCTGATTCTATATTTGGAAGTGTGTATTTAACGAGCATAATAAAAAAAAATACTTTAAAAAAAAAAATATGAAGTGTATTAATTAGTTTGTATCGGTCGTGTAATTAAAAATATAGACCAGTGGTTCCCATAATTTTTTGTCTCATAGACCCCTTACAATGTTTTTCAGTTTTCGGTAGACCCCCTGCATATTTTGGAAAATTCATCCATTTCGAATGTGTTTTTCTCACTAACTTCTAGAAAGAAAGAACGGGGTATGTAGGTGATCGCTTTTTTTTTAAATGTATTTTTTTTAAAAGGGAACGACCTGACTTCGAACTTATTGGCTTAAGCCTTCTCAGGTATACGTGGTAAACATTCTGATAGCTAAGAGTTTATGGTTTCTTTCTATGTCAAGTTTGTGTTCACCTCGCCTCAGACGACAACCTAATATAAAGGGGACTTATTCAGCTTATACCACCACTTCAGTCCAGTACTATTTCTTTCCCTTGTTTGAGATACCAAACACAATAATTTATTACTAATAGTTAATAAGCTAATTGTTGTTGTTTTTTTTTTTTTAAATTGATTCTTGTGTTGTCAGGTAAAAGAAATAATTGTGCAAAATTTCAGCTTGATCCGAGATTGGGTGTAGGAAAAATAACGTGTACAAGCTTTGGACCAAACGTGCAGACAGACAGACTGCGTTGATATAAGCTTTGTAAAAGAGAATGAACCATAACTTACAAAGCATTATAGGTTAGCAAAGGGGATGCACTGGACAAGGGTATTTCAAGGGAGCATACTATTGGTGGTTCACGATAGAAATCTTTGCCCTGAATCTTTACAATGTCGCCAATTTGTAGAAAATTATTTGGACAGAAATGTCCAATATGTTGTTGATCCTGTGGATTGGGGGTGCCGGACATTGGTACAGATAGAGGTGTCGGTCTCACAAATATGGAACATTAATACAGTACACTTTTAAACGTTTCACAAAACAGCCTAATGTCAATTTTGTAAAGCTTAACGTGACCAATGGTTACCATTAACTCTTTCTCTCCGTAATTATTAACCACATTCTGGTGGAATCAACGTTGGTATCGTCAGTTAGGAGAGAAAGAGTTAAGGCTAGGGAATAACAGTATTTCGCATCATAACGCAAGCCCAGTTGCGACCTATATATTTAGACACAAGTTATACAGACTAGGAGGATAGCGGTCATCTACACCGGCCTACTATACAATATGGTTATGTGTAAAGTTGTCTTCTCGGTGGGTAGGACACGCCGCATCCCTAAGCGACTCCTGTATGGCCAATTAATGGAAGGAAAGCGCTCGCAAGGTGGACAAAGAAAACGCTTTAGGGACACCCTCAAAGCTTCTCTAAAAGCATTCAGCGTAAACCCAGCCACCTGGGAGACAGAAGCACATGACAGAGTATCAGGGCATCGCGCTGTGAAAACTGGCGCACAGGTTGCTGAGGAAAAGAGAACAGCGCCGGAAGAAGAAAAGCGCCAGAGGAGAAAAGCAAGGCCAATGACACTAGCTCCAGCTGGAATAACCTGCCCTGTGTGCAGCCGAACATTCCGGGCTCACATAGGTCTCACCAGCCACATGAGGAGGTACAAAACCCCAGTTCATAGCCCTAACCCCCTCTGGATGACAAAAGTGGTCATCATCGAACCACGATGGACAAACTATATCAGTCTTCTCAGTGCATGCTCATTATGGAGCAGGAGCAAAAAAGGGGGGGAGGGGGTGGAAGGGCCACCTGTAGTGCACCCTGATATACATGACCGTAGTAGGGTGTTCTATTGGTCACTTCTTGGTTATGTGGCCTAATATGTATGTCACAGCTGGGTCTGCGTCGCCACGGGAAATACTGCACACCTCAATAATCTTCGAATTTGAAGACATGCCCTTTTATTAGTTGTCACCTCTCATAGAAATATATGGCTTATAAATTTGTTGGCACATGTTGTGTGCACTATTTGTTAACGTGAAAGCAGTGATATAATAGATGTTGGTTAATGATGATTATGAATAGACTAAAACAGTTTTATTTTAACTTTTATTGTTTCACGAATTTTTTTTTCTTGGTGTTTGACTATAAAAATAAATTACAGATTTAAAAATTTAGTTTAATCCTTTTTTTTTTTCATTAACTAACAATATACTTAATATATAAATATAGAACTTATTTATTTCCATTACCGTAATCACGCTTAAATTTTATTTTTTAGATACAAGCTACGTCCCTTGATTATTTTCCTTACAATGATATGCAAACTCTGAAAAAAATTCTCCCTTATGTATAAACCGCACTCACTACACAGTTTAGGTCAATGGTTCTCAAACCTAAACCGTACCGCATTCACTACACAGTTTTAGGTCAGTGGTTCACAAACTGTGGCACGTAGGTCCAAAGTGTGCGCGAGACCACCATAGTAGTGGATTCGCAGAAACAGGGCCGGCCTTAGGGCACTGCAACCTATGCGCTCCTGGAACTCTCCGGAAATTGCAAAATGTAAGAAAAATCATGAAAATCTGAAATTATTAAAATATCCTGAAAACTCAAAATATGTTCTGAAAAATAGAAAAAATTGTAATTTTGGGGTGTCATTCAATATGGAAAAGGCTAATCCTACTCGCAAATGAAAAAAAAAAAGGCATTGTCAGCTTTCATTTTATAAAAATATTAGGACGAATTTTAACCAAAACAGTAAGTTCCAATACCTAATTTACTGTAATAGTCATCGGCGTTTATATATAGATCTAAATCTATCTCGACTTCATAAAAAAAAAAATCAAAAGCGATATTTTGCTAGTTGATAGTAAATCTAAAATCGTTAATAGACACATTAAATCAACAGGAGCTTCAATAAACACAATGATTTTATTAGTCTCTATTTATGTTCTTTACTCCAGCCACTTGTTCTCTAAACTGACCCCCTTTTACACACAGTCCTGACACACTGCTGTTCACTCAACCATGTACACTCAAGGTCCACTGGTCATTTCCTACACAGGCACACACACACTGCACTACCAGCCACTCAAAACACATACACTTACTATCACACCTATTTGATAGTTTATTCGTGCAGTAATCTCGGGACCAAAAGAGTAGATAGAATTAGACAGGAACTACGTCATGTTTAGAGACGCTATCTTATCTTATATAATGCAGACGTTACTTCAAAAAAGAAGATGATTACGTCCTACGCGTCATGCATTTAGTCATGCATATTAACCAATGACTTAAATTCAGCCAAGTCACTGGTTTTCCTGGCTAGCTCAGGCAACCCATTCCATGCTCTAATAGCACTAGGGAAGAAGGAGTGTTTGTACAAATTTGTCCTAGCATATGGGACGAGGAATGTGCCTTTATGTGCTACAAAGAGTGACAACAGACACGCCTAGAGTAGAAGATTCGCCGACCATTTCCCTGTAGCAATTAAACGTCCCAAACCTTTACTAAAGCACTTTTACAAATACTCCTTCTTCCCGAGTGCTATTTGAGCATGGAATGGGTTGCCTGAGCCAGCCAGGAAAACCAATGACTTGGCAGAGTTTAAGTCATCGTTTAGCATGATTAGATTGACCTCGGAACACGCGTAGGACGTAGTCATCTTCTTTTTTTTAAATTAAAGTCTGTATTTTATAAGATAAGATAAATGTGACGTCAGACGCTATTTACAGGACTGGATAACGCCTTAGTAAGCCTTTGAAATGTTTATTTACAGGGGAAAATGGCCGTGGAGTCTTCTACTCAAAGCGTCTCTATTGTCACCCGTTCGAGCGTCTCTATTACGTATTTCCTGTCTGATTTTACCCACTCTTTTGAGTTGATACAAGCTTTATAAAGCTAGAACGTAGTTTTTTTTTTTTTTTTTTTTTTTTTGGGGGGGGGGGGGTTGCCTTTTGAATATCAAATTTATTATATCTCTCTATCTTTGTGTTGTGAATGAGCGAACAAAAGGTTTGAACTTACCGTGGCTAACGACCGATGAAGAGAGCAGCCGACACAAATCCACAGACTTAAAGCCCACATTGAATATGTATTTCAGAAGGTCACAGAAATCCCCAAAAAATGAACCACGAATTTTCAAAGAGTATCTGGAACTTAGAGAAGTTAGAATCCTAGATACCATCAAAACAATACAATTCACACTCACGAGCTTTATCTCTCGGCCACCGGTCACGAAAAAAATAAAGAAACTAAAAAAAAAAAAAAGGTAAAGAATACTTTAAAACAAAGCTAAGTTTATCTAAGGGAAAGAACTAAATATTTACAACTATACCTCTCAATGATATATTAATCATTTCCCTTTTTTATCAACGAAAACATTAACCATTTAAATAATATACTAATTGGTAAATTTCTAAATTAGTTCATGTTTTGTTAGGTACACTAAATGATTGTGTAAAGTCTCCACTTGTTACGAGAAAGGGTGTGGAAGAAATATCATAATATATACGGGGACAAAACCACACATGTTTAGCTTGAAGTATGAATGTCCTTGTTGATATCAGACAAAATAATTCAATACCACTATTTATTGACTAACTGGTCATTTTTTATCGATTCATGTTTGGTTAGGCACTATAAATAAATGTGTAAAATCTCAAATTGATTTGAGGATAGGTGTGAAAGAAATAACGTGCTCAAAATTTTTTATCTGACAGACAGACAAACAGACAGAGTTGATAAAACTTTTGTTTTTTTGAAATAAACTATTTTAGATTAACTCTTCTGGATAGGAAATATAATAACTATATTTTTAACATATCTGTAAACTAACGCATTTAGTAGGCAAATATTGATTAATATGAAAGTACATTTCGTATGTGATAAATTGATTCTACAATAACATGTTGAATTTGTTTGTGGTTGCAGTTCATGCATTCTCTTAAATCAACCAGCGTCCTTTAAAACAATAAGTTCATATTGATTTCTACTTCGGCATATTCGAAACGCCTTTAATTATTTAAATAATATCCACTTTTAAGACCAATAATCTTATCTCATTTATCCTGATAATATCCTAGCAGTTAATTTGTTGGTAAAACAAAAACACAAAGATATTCTGTTATATAATATAGGTTTAGTATTGCAGATACGAAACAAAAATGGTAACAAATGATCTAGAAATTACAGATTAGAATTTTATTCCTGTACTTTATCACCACTTCTAGACACGTATTGGAATTTTCAGATTTGTTAAATCCCAAAGTGAGCACAGCTATTCGAACACATACAAAAATAAACATAACATTGAAACAAACGAATTAATTATTAAACAATTCTGAATTCGCTTAGATCTAACATATATATCCTTAGAATGGTGTATAAAACACTGTCCTTCTATCATGTAATCTCTGAAATCAACTTGTCTTTCAGTTAGATATAAACATGAACATTTTATATTAGGGTAAGTGTAGAACACTCTACAGTGAGACACAGACAGATACACTCATTCAAGATAAGCCTGGCACCATTCAATGTGGGTGAGGTGCAGTCTAGTTACGATCCCTCCCAGCATTCCATAGCAGTGTGTCGCACGGAGGAAGTGAAAAGGGGGCCACAAATAGTAGATGGAAGTACATTGTAGGAATTGAAAACATTGTAGATATCGTAAAGTCAACATATCAATATAACAATCGAAATTTTAAAGAATACCTTAAAAAAAAAATAAAGCTTATATTAAAGTGAAGGGAAAGAACCGTAAACAAAAATGTCTGCCATCTCTCAATATTGCAAGATTTATCTCTCATTTTTCTATATAAAACAAAATTATTTTATTACCACTTATTGATTAACTAGCTGGAAAATTTTAACTTGGTCCGAGAACGGAAATTGTGTGAAAAAAAAGTATTAAAGAATCCACCCAGACAGACAGACAGAGAGACTGTGTGAGTTAATATAAACTTTGTATATAGAAATGAGCAAATGTAACACCCTCCCCCCCTCTTTTATGTTGAGCAAACAGGACGTCACGTGTGATCATAGATGAATAACTACATGACATAAATGAAATCTCAACGAAAGTCCTCCTATACCAGACGAGACCTAACGTCGTAGTGATCCTGAAGACTGACCTGCAACGAAGCGTACCGGCGGTCAGTGGTGACCAATAGCTTGTTGCCAAGTAGTGCAGACTGTGAAAGGTCAACGAGCTTTTGGTCTTCGTAGGTTGCGATTTTACAGGCCAGTGTCCAGGCCTTCAATGACTATCCGGTCCCGAACCAGGGCTACACTAGGAGGCGAGGCAAACATAAAGAGAGGGGGGGGAGGCTTTGACGCCTGTTGTGCATCTTGTATACGTATTTAAAGGTTTAGGCATGTAGGGAGAGGCAGGTCAACCTCAAACACCCAATTCTCAGGGGCCAAAATATTTCTGACGTGGGTCCTGCCCTCTACTGCCAAGTCCGTTTACTTTTCATTTTAATACACTTACTGATAGTGACGATTATTAGGGTATATTCCATGTTGGTCCATTATACATGAAAAACTGTGCGTGCATAATTTCGAACAAGTAAGGTAGATAACACTGTCGTGCAGGGGCAGATAACACTGTCAAAACAGGGGCAGATAACATTGTCACTTAGGAGGTAGATAAGTCCATTTGTTTTGACGGCAGTTGTCGAAGAGAATAAATAGAGCAGCCCAACTTCTGTCATCTGATCGATAAAAGGATTGATCGAACTCTATCGCACATACCTGACCTAGGTATAAGCTGTATCATTATATAGCCGTAAGAGAGATATTAACTTAAGGTTTGCTATTTAAATATTTGTAGAGATTAGTTTACATGACCCTTACATGACCCCAAACAATACCCCTACATGGTCACTTCATGACCCTATTCACTAATTGACCCCTTCATGACCCCTACTTGACCCCTGCTAAAACAATGATAATAAGGCCAGAAATAATAATAATAAAAATAATATTAATGGTATTAATGATATTATTTGTAGAGATTAGTTTACATGACCCCAACATGACCCAATACATGGCCCTTTCATGACCCCTACATGGCCCTACTCACGTAATGACCCCTACCTGATCCCTGCTAAAACAATGAAAATAAGGCCAGAAAGTTCTAATATTAATGACAATTGGATATAATTAGTTTCAATCTAAATTTACCCTTCTAACTATTACCCCTTTTTTACCCTTAGAGTCACTAAATTCGCAATCAGATCTTTTGAAATGTTAATATTTAATGGTTTAAATCTGGTTTAATCTGTTTCTATTGACGAGGGAGTCAGGTGGCCAGCACAACGACCAGCCGCCTTTACTTTTCCTCAACTAATGTCAGGTACCCGATAGAGTTGGGTGTACTCAGGGGCGTCCTTAAGATCCCGGAATTAAACATTCCAGTTTTCATCAAGATTCGAACCCAGCACCCCCGGTTCGGAAGCCAAGCGCTTTACCACTCAGCCACCGCGCCAAAGACCTTTTTATCTGCCCTGTAGATCGCAAAGTCCGAAAGAGAAATTTACTATTTACTTACTTTTTTGTAAGGAGCCCTATTAGAGTGTCACATTTGGCCACATTACAAGATCTACGGGGCTCGCAAAGACCTTCCTTCAGGGAACAGTGCCAGGTAAAAGAAGAAGAGGCAGACAGAAAAAGCGATGGGAGGACAACATTAAAGAATGGACGGGCCTGCCATTGAGAGAGGTTCTTAACAAGGCATTTCTAGTTTTCATTTATCTATAAAGCATTGGCAATATCCTGTATGTGCGTGTCTATAAAAAAGACATGAATTCAAACATTAACTTGCCACAGATCGATGCTCATTTGGAATGGTTGAATGACTCTACTGGTAATTCAACCATATGATGTATATAGGTGGAGGGGGGTGGCAGGGAGGGATGAGAGTCTGGAGGTCAATGTTTGCTCACAGATCGTGACACTTTACGTAGGACGTAGGGTCTATATGTTTTGTGTACAAGACCTTCTACCGAGTAAGAAATATTCTAAAATTTAGAATTACAGGATTGAAACATAATTGGTAAGTAGCCTACATAACATAAGTATCAAAATTTATAATCAGATAATTAATGTGCATTTTGCTGAGATTAACATATTTCTCAAATTTATAAATTTATATTTATAATAAAAGTAATTAGAATATAGCTCAATTCAAACAAACATTTCATTTTTAAATTTCATTTAAAAATTACGCATGGTAACAAAACATATCTACCTCATATGACTAGCAAAATCTTTGTTAAATTATCTGAAAATGATAAATAAATTAATTTAAGATTTTAGTTACTTTACATTAACAATGTTTGTTTGTTAGTTGTTAGTTGTTGACATAACGTAAAAGAAAGGACATTCATGGACAGTCATTGAAGAAATTCTATTTAAGGCAAAAGATGGAGAACAATGGAGAAAGTCGGGCAACAGATCTTATGTGGTGCCCCAACGGTTCAACAGACTAATGAATAGCTGAAAAAGAAGCAATTATACATTAAACGCTGAACCATAATCTTCAAATACAAAAACAAAATTTAATAAAATACTCAGAAAGACACAAGGATAAATGCAAATTTGTACCAATGCTCTTTCTTCCCTATCGCTATTAGAGCATGGAATGGGTTGCCTGAGCTAGCCAGGAAAACCTGTGACTTGGCAGAATTTAAGTCATTGGTTAATATGCATGACTAAATGCATGACGCGTAGGACGTAATCGGCTTCTTTTTTTAAATAACGTCTGTATCATATAAGATAAGATAAGATAAAGAAGATAAGATAAGATAAGATAAATGAAGGGGTGAGGCCCATAGCTTAGATGGTTGCGTTTGTTTTATTTCATTTGATGTTGCGATTTTGTTGTGGATTGATCTGATAGTAGCGGTTTTGTCGTGAATTTTTCTCTCAAAAAGTGTAGGAAGTGTAGTGCTGGAATCGAAGAGAGAGAGTCCGAATCGTAGTGTTTCTATGTTAAAATGTCAGTTAGGTCTACATCTATTATAATAGCATCTAGACTCTAGATCGAGACCTAAATATATGTAGACCTGCAAGCAAATGTTTTTATTTTAAAAAAATGGATTTAGGTCGATTAGCTATTTTAATAGCTACATTCATAATATTTTTACATTCACGCATTCGCTTTACTTATTTCGTTTAATTGTTTTCAAAACACTACCAGTGACTATATCGACAGTGATACGCAGGGGCGGACTGGCTATGTGGGCATTTGGGCCGGTACCCAATAGGGCCGGTAGGTCGCAGAAAAGGCCGCATGAATGTCAGTAAATTGTTTTAGGGTTTTATAACATTCTCTTTAAAAGCAACTTTGAGCGTTATGATTTTATAACATCTTATACGCTTAAGAGTCTAATAGTAATCTTTGTCGTCAATACCCTACATACGTATACTGAGCTTTTAGTAGAAGTCCATACCGTCAACATACTAAACGATAAACAAGAAACTTAAGGCCTTTATTTCTTATAGAGATCGACGTTAGTGTGAAAATATTCGAATGAACCTATAAAGCAGCGGTTCTCAACCTTTTTAAGCTCGGCGACCCCTTTTTACAATCCCCTACTCTGCCGCGACCCCCCCCCCCAACACACACATACAGAAATAGAAGAGAAGACAATAACAATCCATATTTTCGATGGTCTTAGGCGACCCCTGGCAAATCGTCAATCGACCCCCAAGGGCGTCTCGACCCACAGGTTGAGAACCCCTGCTATAAAGGGACCAAAAACAACGTTACAAGTCCTATAGATGACATATCCTGTCACATACGAGTTCTTATTGGTTTGATGGAGTTGTCACGTGATCTCGAGTTAGCCCCGCTACGAAATCATTCACAAATCAGAATTGTATTGAACAGTGTAGCAATGCGTTGATTGGAATCAAAATGCAAAAGAATAGAAAAAGAAGGAGCAGAAACTAAGTCAGATAAAAAGCAACTATTGTTGGAATCCTGTGTAAAAAATGTAGTAAAATTATGTGTTTTCTTACAAGCACTAGAGACTCACCAACGTTATTATGACACCATTTATGAATGAACAGGCTTAACGCCATAAGACGAGATCTAGACTTAAGTCTTTAAGGTGTTGTTATAATACGAAACAATATTGACAGCTTTTGTTTTACTGAACGTAAAGCTGTTAAGAGAGGAGGAGCCTAATCATGGAATTGAGATGCTACAGAAGGATCCTCGGAATCACGTTCAAAGACCGCATCACAAACCAAGAGATTAGAGACAGGGTTACTGCTGCGATTGGACCCCATGATGACCTACTAACTATAGTGAAAAAAAAGCAAGCTCAAAATCTATGACCACATTACAAGTTCTTCGGGGCTCGCAAAGACCTTCCTTCAGGGAAAAGTACCAGGAAAAAGAAGAAGAGGCAAACAGAGAAAGCGATGGGAGGACAACATAAAAGAATGGACGGGCCTGCCATTGAAAGAGGAGGTTCTAAACAAGGCAAAAGAAAGGGAGGAATGGAGAAAGACGGTCAACGAGTCTTGCTTGGTGCCCCAACGGTCCAACAGACTAAGGTATAGGTAAAGGTAAAGGCTATTGAATTACCTTCTAACAAATGGACTTCATGTTTTGTGTGTGTGTAGCCAGCTCTAAGATGCAGACAGTCAAACTAGGTTTCCAAGTTATTGAGAAGTAGTATATAACCTTGTGAGTAAAGATCTCTTTTCAGACCGTAAATGATGTTAAAGGTCATCTGTTTCTTTCGCCAACGGTTAACGAGCAGGTGTCATGTGGCCAGCACAACGACCAACCGCCTTTACTTTCCTTAAGACCCCTGGTTCAGAAGTCAAGCGTTTAACCCCTCAGCCACTGCACCCCGATGACCTTGTGAGATCTACAGTTAAATAACTAACGAATATTCACATTTGACTAGAGTAACACCTTTAGTAAAATCACTAAATTTAGAAAGCCTTCAGGACAGAAGACTCAAAAGTAAAGTAGCAACTATACATAAAACACTGAACCATAATCTTCAAATACAAAAACAAAATTTAATAAAATACTCTGAAAGACACAAAGATAAAGGCACTTTCCTCGTCCCATATGCTAGGACAAATGTGTACAAATGCTCCTTCTTCCCTAGTGCTATTAGAGCATGGAATGGGTTGCCTGAGCCAGCAAGGAAAACCAGTGATTTGGCAGAATTTAAGTCATTGGTTAATATGCATGACTAAATGCAAGACTTGGCAGAATTTAAGTCATTGGTTAATATGCATGACTAAATGCATGACGCGTAGGACGTAATCATCTTCTTTTTTTTTTTGAAGTAACGTCTGTATTATATAAGATAAGATAAGATACGAATAATGGATGACGAGTTGTATTTGTATATTGAAGTCCATATGCTTGAGAAAATTTCGAGGATTGAAACTGAATCATATAAACTATATCTTTATTGATGGGGGACCTTCACCTTGAATGTGAATGTCAAGTATATGCATATGTTAATGTATATGGTAGCAGGGAGTTTTTCACATTAAGAGATTTCCCATTTCAAGTGTTATACTTTATTCATTTAGTAATTGAGCTTATTAAATTAAATTCTTACAGATCCATCTACTAAATTATTCATATAGCTATAACTACTTTCGATACACAATTAAACTTTATACAATGCTCTTGAGGAAAGATGTATTTGGATGTCAAACATACGGTATAGAATTTGTGGGTCGGATTGTATAGAAATGCTCGTGACGATTTTGATACTCATTCCGCCCCTGGTGATACGCAAATTAAGGGTCGCGGGTGATATATGGCCAGCATATCCACTAAACTGAAAGTCTACAGTGCTGTGGTCCTCCCGTCACTCCTATCTGCATTAGAGTCCTGGACACTATAATCCCGTCACACCAAAAAGCTAAACTCCTTCCACCTATGCTGTCTAAGGAGTATCCATAAGGTGCGTTGGTCCGACCACATACCAGACACAGAAATCTTAAGACTGTCCAACATGACCCTAACCCAGTAAAAAGGTCCCAACTTCGATGGGCGGGACATGTAGTCCACATGCCAGACAAACGCCTTCCCAAACAACTTCTGTATGGGGAGTTGTGTGCAGGAAAGCGCTCCCAGGGAGGCCAATACAAGCGCTACGAAGACACTCTCAAGAGCTCCTTCAAGGAATGCGATATCGACATTCACAGCTGGGAAGCACTAGCTCTCGATCGCTCCTCGTTGCGTGAAGCTATGAGTCTCGGAGTCTCAAGATATGAAGCTAGAAGAGTGGCCAGGGAGAAAAAGCGCCGAACCAACAAAAAGCTGAGAGAAGAAGAAGGCTTATCTGCAACTGACCAAACCTACCCATGCCACGTATGCGGCCGGCTTTTTAAAGCGAGGATTGGACTTTGCAGTCATCTTCGATTTCATAGGAAATGAGAAATGTGCTCATCTTCGACTACGAAGGAGGAGCTATATGGCTAGTCTATTTTATTTGCCTCTGTGTTGCATCGGTGTCAAAATTATAACAACAAATTTAAAATTAAACTATATAACTAGATCTAGATCTAATTCTGTCTTTACTGGGGTGTCAAACATGGGATCCAGAGCGCACTCTATTGGTCAAAGCTAAAGGCACTACAAGCGGAGAATATTGCTTGGAATGTGATGAGTATAAACCGTCGAGGAATAATCTTTGTGGCGACAACTATGCACTGAACGGCTCTGGGATTTCTAGATCTCATTAAATAGGAACATTGTCAACTAAAGGCTGGTCATTTTGGTGATAATTATGGATTAAGTCAGCCAGGAAAACCGATAACTTGGAAGAGTTTAGGTTATTGATAAACATGCGTGACTAGATTGACCTAGGGACATGAGTAGGAAGAAATCATCTTTTTTTTTTAAAGTAGCACCTGTATTTCTTTAAGGTAATACCTTCTTTAGTCTTCTCGATATCTGCAGTGTTCATTTAAATCAGCGGTTCTCAACCTTTTATGCTCGGCGACCCCTTTTGAGAATCTCCCACTCTGACGCGACCCCCCACCCCCACCCCCCGCATACACACACAGCAATAGAAGAATAGACAAAAAACAATCCATTTTTCCATTCTTTGGCGACCCCTGGCAAATCGTCAATCGATCCCCAAGGGGGGGTCGCGATCCACAGGTTGAGAACCCCTGATTTAAATGGAAGGAGAGAGATCTAATTGGGCAGCCATTTTTTTTTTAAACTTTGGTTATTTTTTTAGCAAAGAACGATATCTGTGATTGATAGTAACTCCAGTACATAGTTTGATAAGTACAGCTATACCGCTAATTCATTACGTAAATGCAGCCAAGTCACAAACATCGAAAAAAGGGGGGAGGTGGTTTGAACTGTTGGGATAGAGAACAATGGAGTAGCTATTAATTTAGCGGAGGCTCAGAAGAAATGCAGATGCAATGGCTGCTGGGATAGCAGAGCAACATAGGACCTTCACATCGCAACCGTTTATTTTCAGCGCTGATGAAGAATATGTGAAACATTTTATTCACTAATTATATAATCTTAATTTACTTTTTTTTATTCAGAATATTTTTTTTTAATTAAAAGAATGTTTAGATTCTCAAACAATTCAGACGTGAATTTTTCTTATACTTATAATATATTTTAATAATCTCTATCTAGGTGATTTACTATTTGTTTAATTTTTATGCAGTCTTTATTATAAGGATAATGTAGATCAGTGATGCCCAACCAAATAATAATAATAATAATAATAATAATAATAAATAATCTTTATTGATACTTATTTCTAGAGGAGTGATTTTTTACGTTTTTTACCCACGTTTTGGAGGGCCGGATGGAACCACTTTGAGGGCCGGATCTGGCCAGCTGTCCATACTTTGATCTGATGTAGATGGTATAGTACAGTGGTCGGCAAACTCGTCATCCGAAAGAGCCAAATTTTAAAAATTCACAGTACTGAAGGTTATTCAAAGCGTCACATTTGTTTTATTTTGAACATACCCAGGTTACAGTTTGAAATAAAAGTAAATATAGAAGTGAAGCTAGGTGCTGAAACAAATGATCTTCTTCTTCTTCTTCGTTCTCATTGTTGGAGTGGCTGAACTCCAACATAGATGAGGTTGCGTGTCAATGTGTTATGCGCCAGGAGGTCCATTGACTCCGACTTCAGCCTGCTTTTCTTTCTGGGTGTGCTCCCATAGCCTTTGATCATCCAAGATCATCTGCAAGGCAGCAGGTGTTTATTTTCGGAGTTTTCTCTCCTAGATGAACTGCTATCCCTAGCTAACGAGTTTCATCTACCCGGGTTTAGAATTAGAGCGCCCTATACTCGCTTTTTGCAATCATTTCCCTGGATTTCTGAGATGTTTTTAGTATATATTCTAACCACTGGAATACTTCACCTCATCCTCCATGATTGCAAACCAGTTGGTGCGCGGCTGTTTATTTGCTATTCACTGCTAACCATTATAGCTAAGGGTCTTTCCCTATCCGCCACCTGGGGACGCGCTTGGTAGAAGGTGGTAGCTCCCCCAAGAAACAAATGATGATACATACATATTAAACATAAATGAATAGCAGCACCAGGGACCAAGTTTTTAAATGAGAGAAAGTAGTGAATTAAATGCGACGAAAATAAGGGACTGCGCCGACCAAGGCTCGAACCCGTGACCCTGGAATCGACAACACCGAATAGCGAGGTTAAGTTCGCTTACTGAGTTATCGCGTTATCGGTTATACTGCCATCTCGATGGAGCCAACTGCAATGTAGCCTGTGTATGTCGCTTTCTCCTGTAAGAACTGTGTGCTGACAGGCCAGCCTCGCAGGGAGAGTGCGAGCGCCCGAAGACTAACCAACAAAGTCTTGACCAAATCGACGTTTGTCTTGATATCAGTATCAGCAAGAGAGGCGCTGGTGGTGGGGCAGCAGATGGACTTATGCACATAGGTCGTTGTCCACGTGCCCCACAGACATGTCTATCAGACACGCTTGAAGATTATGCCGTGTTTGACAATCTGACCTCCTGGTCAGTGCCGGTCTTAGGCCACTGCAACCTATGCGGTCGCAGTGGGCCCCGCGCTTTCATAGGCCCCGCGCTAATTCTAGGTGCAATTATTACATTGCAGAATATATACGAAGAAGTCATGGAAATCTCCGGAATTTATTAAAATCTCATGAAAACTCATAAAAATCTCCTGAAAAATAGTCAAAATTGTCATTTGTGGGTGTCATTCATTGCGGAAAACGCCAATACGGCCCTGCTTCTGGTGGCCTACGGTACATCGAGAAAGCCTGCTGGAGCAAAGTGTAAGAGCACCTGCCATGGCATCAAGTGCTATGCTACTTGCCACGTGGCTGCGATCGTCGGCGACTGACAGGAAGGCCAGGCGACGTACTCGACGTCTTCTCAACCAAAAAAAGACCAACTGGTGCAGGAGAAAGCGACATTCACAGGTTGCAACGCAGATGGCTCCATCGAGATGGCAGCATAACCCCACTGCCTGGCCCACTGATAGACCCCCAACATGCGTCGATAAACCTCCACAGCCCATGTCGTGAGGTAGATTTTTCCCCGGACGGACAAATCTGAGAAGGGAGCAATGTAGTTACTCCAGTGGCGGACTGAAAGGGTTAATGTATATGCGGCCTAATGACACACACGACTCAGGCCAATAACACAGGTCAAGGGCTGTTGAATAAGGGGACAGTACTGCTAGTGCACGTAAGTATGACCAGTGCTGTGGTCATGTGACAGATAGCCTTCACGGTCGAGAGACAATGTGTATAGAAAGGACACATGAGTCGAGGACAGCAAAGCAGCAAGGGCTGTGTTGTACATTTGAGTCCTCGAGAATGTAGCTGTACGAGCTAGACTGACCTGTAATGTTAAGTTAGGCAGTTCTGTAGTGTAACAAAGCATTTGAAGTTAGTGTAGCCAATTGTGTCGAATTGGCTGTTGATGTGATCTGTAAATAAACCGCCACATTGTTTATTGAAGCTCTTGTTGTCAAGTTCTTGTATTAGATGTGTTGTGATGTTTAGCAGTGTTTACAGAAGGCCTGATAGAGAGAGTCGTAACAATATATAGATATTCATCCAATTGCACACTAAATCAGCACAGGGACCCCCAATTCTGAGATCCATAATTCTTTTTTTTTTAAATCCACCAACTGCATTTCAAAGCTGCCAGTATTAAAGGGCGAAAATATATTTCTGATAACTTGGTATTCAGTTGTTTTTAAACCGTCACTGACATCGCTTTTCTGTTTTTAAAGACTTCGGACATACTGGACAGTGTTAAAGTCATAATTAGTTTCTTGACAATATTTCAATAGATATGGAAAATCTTTGGGAAAAAAATGGTGCTAGTTGTTTTCGAATGAATGTAATTCTATCAAGGGAAAAACATGTTTCTTTTTCATAGTAATTTATTATTTAGCTAAAAGATAGAATAAGAATGGACGGGCCTACCATTGAAAGAGGTTCTATCCAAGGCAAAAAACAGAAAGGAATGGAGAAAGGCGGTTGACAAATCTTGTGTGGTGCCCCAACGGTCCAACAGACTAAGAGATAGGTGATGGCGATATAGATAGTTTACTCTGAAAGACACAAAGATAAAGACACATTCCTCGTCCCATATGCTAGGACAAATTTGTACAAATGCCCCTTCTTCCCTAGTGCTATTAGAGAATGGAATGGGTTGCCTGAGCTAGCCAGGAAAACCAGTGATTTGGCAGAATTTAAGTCATTGGTTAATATGCATGACAAAATGCAAGACGCGTAGAAAGTAATCATCTTCTTTTTTGAAGTAACGTCTGTATTATATAAGATAAGATAAGATAAGATAGTTTAGATAAGATAAGATTGTTTAGATAAGATAAGATAGTTTCGATAAGATAAGATAAGATAGTTTACATAAGATACGATAAGATAATATAGGTTAGATAAGATAAAATAGTTTAGATAAGATAAGATAAGATAGTTTACACAAGATAAGATAGGTTAGGTAAGATAAGATAGTTTAGATAAGATAAGATAGTTTAGATAAGATAAGATAGTTCAGATAAGATACGATAAGATAAGATAGGTTAGTTAAGATAAGATAGTTTAGATAAGATAAAATAAGATAGGTTAGATAAGATAGTTTAGATAAGTTAAGATAGTTTAGATAGATAGGTTAGATAAGATAAGATAAGATAGTTTAGATAAGATAAGTTAGTTTAGAAAGATAAGATAAGATAGTTTAGATAAGATAAGTTAGTTTAGAAAAGATAAGATAAGATAGTTTAGATTAGAATATCCAACATCAAATAAAATATTGGGATCCATAAGTCCTTCTTTTAGCTCCGCACAGTGAACACAATGCAACCATAAGTATCTTTCAAAATGTGGCGGGAAATCCATTTCTTACACGTCATTCTTGTCCGTCTGTAAGAATCGAGAGAATTTTTTTCAATTTCTTGTTTTTCCATTCACTCATCTACAACATTTGCTGTATCTTCTCCCACGCGTTTGTCCTCTAAGTGGAAATTGTAAATAAAATAAATGACAAATGGACGAGCTCTCATCCAAATCACAAAAAAGATGACGCTTACTATAAGCTATCCCGACAAGACCAACGTCTAATCTTTCGACTCAGGACCGGATACAACAGAATGCGACATGTACCGGAAGCTCAAAATTGGAACTAGCGAAATCTGCCCATGTGGAGTATCACCAGAGAATGCCGACCACGTCCTCCAAAACTGCTCTCTTTACCATAAGAGGCCCGTATAAGACACCAGCCCCAAATCACCCCAATAGAAATAAAACTATATGGAGAGCTCCCTGATTTGGAAAGCACTGCGGAGTTCATCTCATGTATTGGTCTAGTCATCTGAACACTCCAACATAACAATGAGAACGAAGAAGAAGAAGAGTGGAAATGATCCTAGAAATTCCCTTTAGAGGAACTAATCAATCACACATGGGATACACTTGCCCGCATCGTCTTTCACCCCCCCTCCTCCCCCATCCGGTCCTGCTACCGACCGAATACTGGGAAAACAATAAATTAAAAAAAAAAAACGAATTGAAAGTATTTCGGCGCACGGTTATTCGACAGAGATAATGATAAGCACTTTTGTAAGAGACTATCCATCTTTCTAAAAATGTATCTCTTTTTCGTCGGTAGGTATTTAAAAAAAAAAAAAAAAAATTTCTCTTACAAGGAAAGTGAATAAATAATATTCCCTGACTACAATAAACTTTTTGAGGAAGGGGTAAGGAGCCCAAGAGCCCCTTGAGGCTCGAGAGCCGCAGTTTGCGTCCACTGGTATAGAAAATGAATGTAATTATTCAATTAAATTATGTTCAAAATCAATCTTAATTACCGTTTTGTCGGTTGATATATTTCTCATACGAAATATCATGGCAAATATCTATGAATAGCTCAAATATCTTACTGAAATAGTAACAAAACCTCTGAAGAAGGTGACATTATTATTATTATAGCTTTTACAGAGCACTACTTTCATGCTTATAGCATGCTCAGAGCGCTTTTGGTCCAATCTCATTTGTGGACCAGTGGGGGGGTAGGGGGTATCTAGGAGTTGGTTGCTGCCTTTGGGCGCTCAGTAAACACAACTCTGCCCGAATGTCGAGCCTCGATCCCCCTTCTAGGTAGCCAAGCCAAGCCAAATTCAAGCGCACTTGGCCTCTCGACCACGCTTCCCACATTATTATAGCTTTTATATAGCGCTACTTTCATGCTTATAGCATGCTCAGAGCGCTTTAGTCCAATCTCATTGGTATTAACCTGAATAATGTACCACTTGCAACATTAACTCCTCTGTATTTGCCTGACTTTTCATAGCTCTTGTAGATTCTAACGAACACCAAATAAGAAGCTTCAGCGGCAGCGGCTGCTACGTTTTTCTTATGCTATTTGTCTACTGGACCAAGTCTGGCTTCGTTCACTAAGTTTACGTCTAAAATATTGGTTGTCAGTGTCGTCAAAGCTCGTATATCGGATACCAAAAGGACGTTTCAGTTTGTGCGGCTTCATAGCTTCAACCAGCTCGTTATTAATGATGCATTGATTCTTCTCCATTCCAGCTGAATCCATTCTAAAGTAAGGCCATACCGTTAAAAAAATCTTATATTTTCTTTGTGTAACATTCGATCTATTTTGAGTGGTTGTTCCGTAGTGACAATACTGCCTTTAATAACAAGGGCTATAACACAATGATAAACTACTAATTTTAAAAGATACTGCTTTTAATTACTGTCAAGACGAGCGCAGATCTTCACCACCTGGTTGTATGCGCTCTGGACTGTAGTCTCGTGGGTCTAGGGTTCTAATCCTGCCCGCCGTCTCTAGGGAGTTATGAGCTAAGATATAATCATCTTCAAGTCGGATGAAACGTTCAAAAACACAAAACCAAAACAATATCTATTATTCTGTAATGTAACGTTATGCCACAGCGTTTGATGCACAGGTGTGCAGACTCAAATACATGGCCGAAGGCCGAGCACACCGGGAACCCCCCGCCATTTTCCTATAGCTAACCGTGCAGAACAAAACATTGGTGTAACGCGCCTGAATTATCAACAGGGTCGAGTAAGCTCTTTTACAACCTCACATGAAAACTTCTAAAGTCATGATTAACTCTTTCTCTCCGTAATTATTTCCTCGTTTCGTTAGTATTATTCGTTTTGCTCTTTTGTATTCCACTTTCCTGTTATGATTAAACTTTAATAACTTTTTTTGTTTGTTATCAGAAAATGTTATATTTTGGTATTAAAATGTAAGGAAAAGGCACGTTCTTTGTACAAAAGACAAATTCTAGTTTATCAATCCAAAAATCAATTTAGTTTAATGGGGTCGAATCAACGTTGGCATCGTCGATGAGGAGAAAAAAGTCAAACTTCCTTTACTTTAACGTCTACGACAGAGATTGAAATTTGCATGGCAGGAAATAGCATCAGCCATCCATACCCCTTGGTAGCTGTGTTAATACTATCAAGATATAGATCTAGATATAGCATTAGCCATCAGTACATCTTGGTAGCAGTGTTAATACTATCAAGATCTAGATCTAGATATAGCATTAGCTATCAGTACATCTTGGTAGCAGTGTTAATACTATCAAGATATAAATCTAGATATAGCATTAGCTATCAGTACATCTTGGTAGCCGTGTTAATACTATCAAGATATAAATCTAGATATAGCATTAGCCATTCATACATCTTGGTAGCAGTGTTAATACTATCAAGATATAGTTCTAGATATAGCATTAGCCATTCATACATCTTGGTAGCCGTGTTAATACTATCAGGATATGGATCTAGAATGAGTTGGACTTTACTATTTTTACTAGTAAAAAAAGAGCCTTACCTTACAAAGGAAATAATCCAAGACTGGTTTAATAGCCCCATGTTTTTCTAATAATCCAAATGTCCCCGTAATCCGAAATCTTAAGCGAATAAAATTATCCAAATATGTCATCATATAAAAAAGAAATGTGTGTGCACAATGGATGAAATAAAAACACGTCTGCTTTGACCAAAAGTAGGTCAAACTATATTCCTTGACCAGGAGCTGGAAGTCCAAATGTTTCACGTGGAAATCAAGATCAAAGTACAATAACTCTTCCAAAAATTGACGGAAGTGTAAGATTATGGGTTTGACCGAGACCAATCGAAAACGATGGTCTCAGTTCGACGATCTACAGGATGGCTGCCTGGTCGTGCGGTTTGCACGCTGGACTGTCGTTCAAATTCATCGATGGTCCCGGGTTCAAACCCTACCCGCTCCCATCCCCCGTCGTCCTGCGGGAGGTTTGGACTAGGAAGTAAACTATCTTCAACTCTGAAGGAACATCCGAAACATGTAAAACATTTTACAAACATTTTACAGCAGTGTTTCCCAAACTTTTGATAATTTATTTTAATTTCATTTATGTAGTGGCCTTTTAGTTAATTATTCCAGTAGTTCGTGCAACACTTATTCAGGCTTCGCGGAACACTTGTAGGGTTCCGCGAAGCACAGTTTGGGAAACACTTGTCTACAACGTTGGACTCAAAATGTTTCGAGCCTAATAATGAAGCTTGTGGTTTAATTAATTAATTAATTAATTAATTTTGTGGCTGCTTTTTAACAGTCCAGCCTCGGAATTGGCTAAGCATGATGGGAAACATTCTCGATCGTTCTGCGCCGCCTTACGGAGTGTTATTTACGCAGTGGCGTAGCTAGCCATGTGCGAGTGGTGCGGGCCGCTCGGGGTATCAAGTGCGGAGGGGCATCAAAACTAAGGATACATTTTCTCAATAAAATCAACGCATTGTACATACATGAACAAAGACAAACTCCTGGATAGCTGCCTGGTCGTGCGGTTTGCGCGCTGGACTGTCGTTCAGATTTATCGATGGTCCAGGGTTCAAACCCTGCCCGCTCCCATCCCCCGTCGTCCTGCGGGAGGTTTGGACTAGGAAGTAATTATCTTCAACTCTGAAGGAACATCCGAAACATGTAAAACATTTTACATTTTACAATTCGAAATGGTGACTAGAAATTAATTTACTTTGCTATTTTTGTTAATCTCCTATATTCTTTCTTAAATTCAACGTAAGCTGCCTAACAGGATAAATCAGTTTACTAGATTCGTTTAAATCTCTGAAGGCAACGCATTTTTACACGCCCACTTTCTTCTGGGGCAGATTTTGTTGCTCCATTCTTCAGTAAGCTGGTTTCATCTAGCCCTAGAGGAGGGGTCGGCAACCTTTTGAGTCGAAAGAGCCAAAAATTACAATTTACAAAATTTTAAATTTTTAAAGAGCCACAAAGTTTTTCTTATGAAAAAAAAAAGGTGTATTATTTATAAGTAGTGTTTTTTCACAACAAATTAGATAATATATATATAGCATTATTACATAATTATTTTTTTTTATTTCGGTAACAACTAAAACAGTTAAACATCTGCTTAAACACTAACTTGAACTTCAATAACAAACAATTGAGCAAACACATATGGTGAGAGCATCGGCTTTGCATGGTTTTAGAGAGTATGGATACATTTGGCTCAAAAGCAAGTGATAGGACAAAAGAAAGTTGAATATCTAACAACTGTAAATATGTTAGATTTGAAGACATTTTAAATATTCTGCCTTGCTTTTGATTTTTTATGAAGATTTCTGGTTTGTGTTTTAAATCACGACACAGCTCTTCAGATGCACGTAGGAAGCAGTCTTTGACGTACTCACCATCTGTAAATGGTTTGCTTTTTTTGTGCAATTTTGTGTGGTACTGCAAAGAAGCCAGATTAGCATTACTTGTAGATTGCTTCTATCTTTGAGAAGATAATTCGCTTCTAACTCATTTACTTGAAACAACAAACTTAAACGTCACAGTCAAAGCACGTGGTGAAGTCGCCAATTCATCTAGCGTCGAAAGCGACTTGAAAGCTACATAGAAACATCCTTCGATGGCGTCATTAGAGAGCTTCTGACTGACTGAGAACAGATTCAGAACTATTTAAAAATGTTTTGATAAAATAAATAATATTTGCGTATGGAACTAAAGAGCCGCAGCTTCACACCCAAAGAGCCGCATGTGGCTCGCGATCCGCAGGTTGCCGACCCCGGCCCTAGAGCTTATTAATAAATGCCTTAGACTCTAAAATAGCAGAATCTGGCACTTAATGGGCATCGCGAACAAGTAGAAGATGAATAAAAAAGATAATATCTAGGTCAGTTCTTGAGGGTTTCTGAAATTACTATCCAAGTGTTTTACAGTATAATTGCTACTTTACTTTTGAGTTTTCTGTGTTGAAGGCATTCTAAATTTAGTGATTTAACTAAAGGTGTTACTCTAGTCAAATGTGAATATTCGTTTGTTATGAATCTCACCAAAAGCCAAAGCCAAAATGTCCACTTCCGCCTTGAGTAGCATTGGAGATAGACCAAAAATGTTGATCAGAATAATCATCTTAATCATGGATTTAATTCAATTGTTCAATTATTAAATTTAGTGGTAGGTATAATTAAAATATGGCCGACAAAAGCTGAACACTAAAGAAGGTTAATATTTTATTGTTTTTATATTCCATTATGCCTCATTAAAAACTAGTTTTAACAAATATGCATAAATTGTTGTCAACAAGAGATTGTTGTAGTATTCTGTCTGTGGCATTTTACGTCTCGAGAGACGATCTTTTCCCTTTGCAACTTCTTGTGTGACTAAAGAGGCCAATCCTTGATACACAGCTTCGATCACAGGTTGGGCATATAAAATCACCAGGCGCCATTGCATTTTCACCCTTCTTTCTACTTCTGTTGTGTATGACATCTGCAATCTGTGACCCTTCCTTTATGCTCTCTCTCCATGTGGATCTGTCCAGTGCCACCTCTTCCCAGTTGCCAGTGTCGATTTTGAAGAGCTTCATGTGTGGTATTGTATACATTAAAAACTAATCTTGTCTCTTTTTATCCTTACACCCTAAATAAATAAGATAACTTGGCATTGTTGGCACTATTATTGTAAATTTAAATATTTGTAGACTTTAGATGATATGCATTTAAAGAAATATTTGTCCTCAATTTCAACTTGATCCGAGATTGGGTTGGGGGGGGGGGGGAATAACGTGTACATACTCTTTACCAGACAAACAGAGAGATAGACAGACAACACAGTGAGTTGATATAATGTATGTAAAAAAAAATGATTCAAGTGTTGCGCTAAATTCTCCGAATGTGCAAAGTGCCCCATTAGGGCACCAGAGAAACAAGAAGTAAAACATGACCGAATTATTAATATCAAGTATAAAATACAAGTTTTATATTACCAGCGGCCCGCGGGTCTTAATTTGCGTATCACTGTCGATATAGTCACAGAGAATGTTTTGGAAACAATTAAACGAAATAATAATGTTAATAGAAAGCGAATGCCTGAATGTACAAATAGTATGTATGGAGCTATCAAAATAGCTAATCGACCTAAATCCATTTTTTTAAATTAAAACATTTGCTTGTAGGCCTACATATATTCAGATCTATATCTCTAGTCTAGATACTATAATAATAGATTTAGACCTACTATTATAAGAATGAATTTAAGGGCTCAAGAAGCTTATTAATTATTGTTTGTTAGTATATTTAATAACCCCCCATACAGAGCCTCACGTAGCCTGTCTTACCATATTGTTTTACAGCAGCGGTTCTCAACCTTTTAAGCTCGGCGACCCCTTTTTTACGATTCCTCACTTAGCTGCGACCCCTCCGGGCCCCCCCCCCCCAACATACACATACAGAAATAGAAGAGTAGACAATAACAATCCATATTTTCGATGGTCTTAGGCGACCCCTGGCAAATCGTCAATCGACCCCCAAATGGGTCGCGACCCACAGGTTGAGAACCCCTGTTTTACAGGATGGTTAGAGTGTCGGCGTTCGTGTGTGGTGTCCCGCATGGTTGGCCCTTGGGCGACATCGAGAATTATGTATACAGACTGTGCAAATGGGTTTACCCGATTCGTTAAGCTTCGTTCTTTAAGACTAAGACTAAGACTGCTTCATTTAATCCGTATGGAAATTTCTTGTGATTATTAACAGGGATAATTTAATTTCTTTTAGGGACGCGGTTGTGGAAGGGACATTAAACATTCACTACGCTCTTCACCATGATCTAAGGAATTTTTATGATACGTTTTATCAAGATTGGTCAAACGGTTTTAATTTCTATGCGGACATACATACATACAGACATACATACATACATACATACATACATACATGCATGCATACATACATACATACATACATACATACATACATACATACATACATACATACATACATACACACATGCATACATACATACATACATACATACATACATACATACATACATACATACATACATACATACATACATACAATCATACATATAGGGACGGACTGGGTGTCAGTATAGGCCCGGGCATTTCCGTAGGCCTACAATCCAGCCTACAATTGCATATCATATGATGGGCATCTAATTATAACCAACTGACCTCAAAATCATTATGGTACGTTTTGATAATGTATCGATAACTGTGCTCATGAATACAGTGAACTCTATATCTTTAAAT
Source organism: Biomphalaria glabrata (assembly GCF_947242115.1). Lineage (NCBI taxonomy): Eukaryota > Metazoa > Mollusca > Gastropoda > Planorbidae > Biomphalaria > Biomphalaria glabrata. Next base: position 1,760,894 of record NC_074727.1, on the reverse strand, counting down.
AAACATAGAACTTATGTTGCTTTTTAATCGCTCAGTGTTTAGGTCTTAAAACGATTGAACCTACATTGTCATTGTGGCATCCATGCGGTACTTTCGGTGGCCCTACAGGCCCATTTGGGTACCGGCCTACCGAGCACTTGCCCGAATGCCCATATAGCCATTCCGCCCCTGAATGCATACATACATACATACATACATACATACATACATACATACATACATTATGATACATACATACATACATACATACATACATACATACATACATACATTATGATACATACATACATTATGATACATACATACATACATACATACATACATACATACATACATACATACATACATACATACATACATACATGCACGTGGGAAGCGTGGTCGAGAGGCTAAGCACTTGGCTAGGCTTGGCTACCTAGAAGGGGGCTCGAGGTTCGACACCCGACTCGGGCAGAGTTGTGTTTACTGAGCGCCTAAAGGCAGCACGGAAAACCAACTCTAGATACCCCCTCCCCCCCCCCCCCACTGGTCCATAAATGAGATTGGACCAAAAGCGCTCTGGGCATGCTATAAGCCTGAAAGTAGCGCTATATAAAAGCTATAATAATAATGCATACATACATACATGATACATGCATACATATACGGTATACCTTACATTCGATTTTATATATTAGATTGGTATATTTATTCATAATGTTCTCTTTCCTACGAGAGATGTTGTTTAAAGAGGACCATGTACAAAACCTACAAACAATTGCTATATATATTTTTTATTTTTCATTTATTAACATATTCAAAATGATGTATACCTAACAGACTACAATAAAACATATCGCTGAAAACCGAATGCAGTGGTGATGATGACGTCATCGATGTCAGTGCAGTTACATGACCAGACAAAGTCTTTTGTGCTCTACGACGACTTCCGGATCCTGTACGTTGGCGGGCTGAAAACTGAATATAGTGGTAATGACGTCATCGATGTCAGTGCAGTTACATGACCAGACAATGTCTTTTGTGCTTTCCGACGACTTCCGGATCCTGTACGTTGGCGGGCTCCTCTACGGGGTCGATGGTGTGCGGATAGTGTTCCTCCATATCGCCGGGGGTAGGAAGTCGCCTTCTGTCTGGTTGATATTTGAAGTCGTCGTTTGGGTAACCTAAGACAAGCAGGCGATGAGAACAAATAGGAAATAAAAAATGCTGATAAATGATACATTTAAACCTGCCAACACCCCCAGAGGCTGCCTAAGTTGATGGCGAGAGGGGTAATTTTCCTAAGCCCCTCATTTTTCTTTGGGGGGGGGGGATCAATAGAATATTTTGTCACCGTCATACCCTGACCATTCGTTACAGAAGGCTTCAACACTGACCTGTGACGTCGCAACATGTGGGCAGAAGAGACCAATAGCTCGTATCCACGTCGGTTGAGTTTGTGGCATTCCATGACGATTGGTCTTGGTGAGAAAATTGTACAAATATTCGTTACACTCGCCCAGGGCCCCCGCGCACATCATAGGCCGCCTCCGCTTCTGCCAAAATGTTTATAAAATCCTCAATCTTTATAGATCTTAATCAACTCGCAATCTTAACCCCTGAACCCATCAATAAAGACCGATAAGCAAACTATTAATATCAAATTGGAATCAATTTTTGAAAGTAATATTTTCACATCAATACAAATTTCAATAATTGCTTGTGTTCGATGATCTTTATGTCTTAATCACAATTCAACGTAGGCTAAAAAATAAATTAAAATTGAAACGAATAGTTAATCAAATCATTACGTTCTTTCCAGAAGCCAAAGAGAAACCCTGGTCCAGGTGGTTCAGCCGGCTCTTGGATCTCATCATATCTGGGAAACAGTTTATACACGATTTGTTCAAAGTCGTGTCAATGTGCCATCAACTTCTTTAGTTTTCATGTGTTGATATAAATAGAAGTTATACATACAAATATAGTGAAAGTGAACGAGAAATATGAAAGAGTGATGGAGAGAAAGAGAGATGGAGAGAAAGAGAGATGCAGAGAAAAAGAGATGGAGAGAATGAGAGATACAGAGAAAGAGAGATGGAGAGAAAGAGAGATGGAGAGTAAGAAAGATACAGAGAAAGAGAGATACAGAGAAAGAGAGATGCAGAGAAAAAGAGACAGAGAGAATGAGATATACAGAGAAAGAGATACAGAGAAAGAGAGATGGAGAGAAAGAGAGATACAGAGAAAGAGAGATGCAGATAAAAAGAGATGCAGAGAAAGAGAGATGCAGAGAAAGAGAGATACAGAGAAAGAGAGATACAGAGAAAGATGGAGAGAAAGAGATAGAAAGAGAGATGGAGAGAAAGATGGAGAGAAAGAGAGATAGAGAGATGGAGAGAAAGAGAGATAGAAAGAGAGATGGAGAGAAAGAGAGATAGAGAGATGGAGAGAAAGAGAGATGGAGAGAAAGAGAGATATAGAGATGGAGAGAAAAAGAGATAGAAAGAGAGATGGAGAGAAAGATGGAGAGAAAGAGAGATAGAGAGATGGAGAGAAAGATGGAGAGAAAGAGAGATGGGGAGAAAGAGAGATGGAGAGAAAGAGAGGAGAGATGGAATGATAGAAAGAGAAAGAAAGAGGCAGAGAGGGAAAGAGAGGTGGTAAGAGAGAAGGAGAAAGAAAGAGAAAAAAATAAGAGAAAGAAATATGGAAAGAGAGAGAGAGAGAAAGTAGAAGTAAAAGAAGTGAAGAAGCAAAACTTGAGGTACAACAATAGAATAGAGAAGAAAAAGATGTTAAAAAAAGATGTAGAAAATATTATCTCTAATCTTTAGTGTTTGCTGTGCCAGGACTTAGATGTAAACAATAGTATGATTGAAGGCTTACATAGATTCAACTACTGCTGGAGTCTGTGACTTGATCTTCACAACCCTATCAAAGACCAAAAAAAAATTGATGTCAAACTTTTGTAACTTTATACACATGAAGGCAACGCTAGAGAAAGTAAAGTCAGACCTTGCGACTTACAGGGCAGATGCTGTAAAGTTTATCTGTTTCTGTGACCTATGGATACCTATAGGACAATGTGGCCAGCACAACCGCCCCTACTTTTTATTAATGTAATGTAAGGTCAGGTACTTATTGGAGCCGTGTGAACTCAGAAATGCGGACAATGTCTAAATAGCTTAAATTCGCAGGTTGTCTTTCACTTGGATTGAGACTCGTCTACCAGAGTTCCAGAATTCTACATTTACAGTTTATATTTGATATTAACACAATATGAAATCCTCGCTCACCTATGTATTCTTTATCTAAAGAAGATTCTATTGTGCACGACTTCTGTCCCTTGGTGTATAAACTACAATACTTTCTTGTTTACGATGATTCCCTCCCTTTGCTAGTAAAATACTGTCCA